>NW_017307047.1:638396-677124 GCF_000935625.1 Nanorana parkeri | reverse complement strand
TTCCCCAGGCAGGCACCTGCACTACATATTACAATCTCCTTTAGACCTGCTATCAGTTTGTATAGTGTATGGCCATTTTTACGTTCTGGTGCTATGGGTGTGATTAAATTCCTCAAGAAATAGACACATCAGGGATAGGTAGAAAGAGTTAAATGAGATCTCTTGCCAGTAAATGGCGTTGCATACAAAATTCTGTCAGAAGCAACAGATTCATATGCATGTTACTACTGACCCACAAGTTGCTTCATTTTTTAGATGGTAGTCAGACACTATGTATTCCAGGTAATGTGCCTGATAAGTTTCACTGACTTGAATTTACAATTTGTCCTTAATTTTAATCTGATGTCTTATGCAATGGGACTAAAAGGGTGCTCTGCTCCACTAACGATGGTTACTTTGTGCAGACCTACATTACCTGGAGCACCAGACAGCTATTGTGTCTAAAAGGTGCTTTGTACTGTGAGGATGGGTGCCACATTTTTAGTCTACTCAGCTCTGCTATATAAACCTTAAGGCCTTGTTCACACCAAATGCAGAGCAGATCCGGTCAGGTTTTGGCACACAAAGTGCAGTGGGCTTTGATGCGTTCCAGACTGTTTTTGGTAAAAAAAATTATTTTTTTTAGTTTAATGTGGGTTCAGTGTGTTCCAGGGACTTGCATGCATTCTTGATGTGTTTGCGTGCATTCCAGAGCAGGTAAAATAGGGCTTGCTGCAGTTTTTCCACCTGCTCTGGAACTGCACGCTGCGGTGTGAACTAGAGCCCAAAATACCATTGGCATACATTGGATGCAGTTTTGAATCCGGTCTGCAACTGCTCCGCTCCGTGCTTGGTGTGAACAAGGCCTAAATGTGGTGGCTGCAATTGCTGTCAGTTTCTTGGCTGTCAGTCTTGACTGGTATACAGTGTCAGTGGCCCAGGATAAACGAACAGATAAAGATTTACGGTGGTAAAAAAAAAAAACTGTCTTATGCTCAACCAATAGACCAAAAAGACCCCCCCCCCACCCCCATAAGGGGGGGGAGGGGCAAACTGGCCCTCCAGCTGTGAAACTACAAATCCCTTCATGCATCTGTGCTCCATTTCTTAAAAATATGTTTACATCCAGCTGGGGCCCTCTGAGTGACGCTCTGAGTGTAACCTGACGCCTGTAGCGTAGAAATGTACGAGGTTTTTTCCCTCTCCATAGACTTAATGGGAGTGTCTGAAAGATGCATGCTCGCATCTTTCAGGCAAATCCATAGGGCCTAAAACACGATTCTGCTCCTGTACTACAAGTTGCTCTAAAAAAGTTTCTGAATCAACTGACTACACGAAAGCTGGCCATACACTAGATCTAACAGATTCCCCATCTATGCTAAACTGCATCCCTCTTCCAGGCTACTGCATTCTGATGGTGGCAGGCATGTAACTGTCAATACCATTTGAATCACGGGTGACACCCTGCTGTGACATAGTTGTGCACACGTGATGACATCACGCGCAGCTAACTACTGGCAGCCATGTTGGCGATGGACACCAGCAGAGAGGAGGGCATGTTCATCCAACTGGATACTCCAGCACTGTGTGGCCAGCTTTAGATGTGAATGGGGCCTTTGGTGTATAACTTGCTACAGCAGGTCATCAAAATAAAAACTGCAGATGGTCTAAGATGGGAGGGAGAGGGTTCATATTTGGCTTTAATGATTGAAAAAAAATGGAGCACGTGCTGCAAAATTGTCACGTGCTACTTTCACACGTTTGATCCGCATCTAGGAATCCATTTAAATTAAGGGACATGCAGGAATGTACGTTACTGCGACACCGTGGTGTGACTGGGGGCTTGGAGCTCATTCCCGCGGACACAAATACAGCTCAAAATACACTTGTATTGGCGGTGCCAGGGAGCTCCAGCTGCTCTGTTTTTGTGTGCGTTGGATTGCATGGACTTGAATACGCTATATGTGTAAATGCAAGTAGCGGCATTTACACACCCAAGCATGCCGCGTGTTAAAGTTTATATTCTATGTACCACTCCTGAGGAAGTAGACACTAAACTGCATTGTGTGGAGCTACTAACACCAATGTTGCTGAAGTGTATTGTTACGGAGCTGGGGCTCGAAGCTTTTCCTGTTTGTACATATGGAGAAACAAATTATTTGGTGCTGGATGCAGCACAATCTGTAGTACGTGTGCTTGGTTTTATTTCATCGAAATAAAACATTTTTGAGTTTGTCTTTGTCCATGGCGGGATTTTGATATAGTTCAGTGTGTTCACTGAGAGGAGCATGGTGGAAGTGGAAAAGGATTGGTTGCTATCGGTCATGTAGACTTTTCTTTCATGGGATAGTGTCTGAAGATTGTGCCTTATGAATGCATTTGACAGACACAAAAATACACATATATGAACTGTCGCAAACTGGCATTAACTGATACTGATGCACTTTAGTGTGTGTGTGTGTGTGTGTGTTAGAAGGCTAATTCATTAGCTCGAATTTGTGGGCGTAGTTGGGTCCGGCACTATATCTGCCCAGCCCCCTCTGGTCACTAAACTTACCTGCAGTCATTTTGTTCCTGCATACCCCATATCAGTGTTTTATGCGGTAAGTTTCAGTTTCTCAGGTATTAGACTCTGAGCACAAATATATATATATTACACACACACATACAGTGGCTTAGTGGTTAGCACTTCTGCCTTGCAGCACTGGGGTCCATGGTTTGGATATCAGCCAGGTCACTATCTAAGAGGAGTCTACATGTTCTCCATGTGCTTGTGTGAGTTTTCTCCTGGTACTGTACACTGGAAGGTTAATTGGCTTCTGTCTTAATTGGCCCTCATATGTATGCATGTGAGATAGGGACCTTAAGGTGCCCATACACTGCTCGATTCTCGTACGAGAATCGGGCGGAATCCCGCGATCGTACGAGAATCGAGCAGTGTGAACTAAGACGTGCAACCGTTTCTACTGTACAGTCACATGTCTTTTGTCGAGCCAACATGTTCGAAAACCCGCCGAGAATCGTACGATTCTCAGTGGGTTTCTAGCCTGCTCGCCCGATAGCTGCGGAACGGGCCGGTGTGCGCACGCGCACACTGCCCGTTCTGCATTGCCGTCATTGGAAGCCCGCCCCTCAGCGGGGCGGGCTTTCGATGATCGCAAGTACGATCTGCCCGTCCAAGGTGGGCAGATCGTACGGGCTTTCAAGAAGCATACGACCACGATGGTCGTAAGGTGTATGGGCACCTTTAGACTGTAAGCTCCTTGAGGGCAGAGACTGATGTGATGTGCTGCATGAATTGTCTGTGCTATACATAAATACATGTATAAAATTTACATTTTTGTCACTGATGTATATGACTGAAGCACTTTTTTAAATCTATTATTATTATTCGTAATTGGTTTCTGCACATGGACACTAGTGCGATATGCATTTATTAATGATTGCGTGTAGATTACATCAGAGTTCCATTTTGCCCACCTATAGTGTATTATGTCCATGCAATACAATGGAGATGAAAACGCAGCATCTGGGGCTCCCAGGTGCCTCCAATACAGGCATAGTCTACTTTGTATGTCCCCCATTTGCATCCGTGGCAATGAGCCCTTCGAGAGTTTAGTTTGCTGTGCGGTCAGTCCAGTCTGCTCCTTCCCTTGTGTTCTATAGCAGAGCTGTAAAACTGGAATAGCCAGGAATGGTCAGCGGAGGGTGGAGAGACACAAAACCCCATTGTCTAGAGAGGTTGTCCCATATGGCTCTCCGTAGCAGCTGCACCCTTTTTGGAATTCCGGCTATGAAGGCAGGCAGAGCCCAGGAAGGGAAGGAGGAGGGAGACTCAGACGAAGGCAAGCCGCACCTATCAGTTGTGAAAGCACCTTTTCAAGAGTCCTCCTACCTGGAGGAAAGGTGCAGGAAGAGCTTCAGAGAAGGAAACGAAAGTTCAATGAACAACTAGGATAACAACCGTTCTGGGAATCTCAAATCGCATGGATAGGAACAAAGGCTGAAGTTATCGGACACGTGTCTTTTCCTCAACTATGTAACCAAAGTGGAATGAAAGAGCCCACAGACTGCAAAGGATCTCAAGGCAAGGGCACCGACCGATAACTTTTAGGAGGGACCGCTCCGCTGAATTAAAGGACAAAGCAAGTGATTGTTGGTTGTAGATGAAACCGAAGGAAGAAGAGTGAGGAGGAGGTTAAAAGTTCAGGAAAGGAAGAGAGAAAAATGATCTGAAGGTGAGACGGGCCAGCGACACCCAAGAAACGGGGACGATTCCAGTCCGTTTGGTCAAAAGGTACCAGAAAAAGGAAGAGGTCTCCCTCTCCGGGAAGGGTTATAGGCACGGTGAGTGGTGCAGGACAATGTGGTGTGTATTTTTAGACACAAAGATATAATTAAAAAGTATAGAAGCAAGAAAACGCAAACTTAAAATAGGACAACTTAACAAAATGTGAAAATAAGTAGTATAGCGATTGTTATGAAATGACCACCCAAAAGAGATTGTTCAGTTTTTGGTAGATGCCGAAGAGTTCAATCATCATCAACAGCCGTGTATTATCAGGTCCTCCTGAGTCAATCCGATTTATATCCAGTTAGACTGAAGCTACAAAGTTGTACATTTTGTCGATCTGAAAAATGGAAACTATGAGGTCGGATGGTCGGAGGTGAAGTCATAATCTGACCGATCTATTGAACCTCCTCCAGCCAGCCTTTCTCTTAACCCTCCTTACCATCTTGTATTGTAATGTCATTATATTGTAAAGTACGGCGCAAACAGTTTGAGCCATATAAATCCTGTAGTATAATAATAATATGTGTTCGCGTTGGGCAGGACAATGTGGTATGTATTATCAGACACCAAAAAATCCAAAGATATCAGGATGAGAAACCACAAAGTGAACATAGGATGATTAACGTAACAAAGAATGTGGAGGAAGTACAACACTCATTGTGATCCATGATGATGATCAATCCAAAACAAATATCTCAGTGCCGGATAGTTGAATCATCATCGACAACCGTGTACTATCAGGGCCTCTCCTAAAGAATCCAATTTATATCCAATCAGACCAAAGCTACCAAGTTTTTGTCAATCTGACAGATCAAAATCTGTGGCCATCTTTAAAGGAGAACTATGAGGTGAGTGATTTCCACTCACGTCATAGTTCTAAGCCGACCTGTGACAATGAGACTGTCACAGGTCGGCTCAGTAGATCGGGAGGTGAGGGAACACATACCGGCGTCCGCTCACCTCTCGATCCTGTCACGGCTCTCTGCCGTGACAGGGGGAGGGGCTGGATTCCCCTCTCCCCGCTCCGATCTGCCAGCGCTGACTGGCGGAACGGACGGGGGAGGGGGCGGGTACAGCTGGCTCTGCCTCTAGATAGGCAGAGCCAGCTGTCACGCAGCTGGGCAGATCCTGTCATCTAAGTCGGGATCCGCTCCAGGTGCGGCGTCTCAGTATACCGCGAGCTGTAGCTCGCGGTATACTGAGCTTAGGGTGACAGGAGGACGCTAGTTTGTGTCCTCCCGTTACCCTAAGGAGAACTATGGGGAAAAACACTGACCCCATAGTTCTCCTTTAAGTTCCCCATAGAGAGAGGATGGTCGGAGGTGCACAATCTGAACGATCTCTAGAACCTCCTCCAGCCAGCGTTTCCCTTAATGTGAGTTTGCGTAGTGCAGGACAATGTGGTGCGTGTAATATTTAGACACATCGATAAAAAGAAAAATAGCTAGCGGGACGAGAACACACAAAGAAGGGAATTTATCAAAATCTGGAGCAGATGTGCAACCAATCCGCTTCTGTCTTTCATTTTCAAATCTTAACTGAACAAACAGAAGAGAGAAGCTGATAGGTTGCACTGGGCAACTGCTCCAGATTGTGTCTGCTCCAGTTTCGATCAATTCCCCTCAAAGTGAACATAGAATGAATAGCGTAACAAAGAATGGGAAGGTAGTACAGCAATTATTCTGACATGGGCCATCCAAAACAGATAGTTCAGTGCCGGAGAGTTGAATCATCATCGACAACCGTGTTTTATCAGGACTTCCCTAAACAATCAAATTTATATCCAATCAGACAGAAGCTACGAGGGTGTAAATTTTGT
Organism: Nanorana parkeri; assembly: GCF_000935625.1. Taxonomy (NCBI): domain Eukaryota; kingdom Metazoa; phylum Chordata; class Amphibia; order Anura; family Dicroglossidae; genus Nanorana; species Nanorana parkeri. Next base: position 671,032 of record NW_017307047.1, on the reverse strand, counting down.
CAATCTGACAGGTGGAAATCTACAGGGTTATTCACAGAAGGGTGAAGAATTTGGAGAAGGCAGGAGAAGTGAACAATCTAGGACAACATAGCTGAAATGCAAAGTGAGCTGAATTCGGGAATTTTTCCAAATCAGCGATGTCCTAGATCAGTGGTGGTGAACCTTGGCACTCCAGCTGTTTTGGAACTACAAGTCCCATAAGGCATTGCAAGGCTCTGACAGCCACAGCCACAACTCCCAGAGGCAGTTGCATGTTGGGATTTGTAGTTTTGGCACAGCTGGAGTGCCAAGGTTCGCCACCACTGTCCTAGATGGTTCCCTTCTCCAAACTCTTCACCCTTCTGTGCATAACCTGTAAGTGAAAATCTGTAGTTCTCCATAGACGTTAGAGAATGGTCTGAGGTGAAGGCTCAACCTGACCAATCTTGGCCACCTATTTAAACCAGCGTTTCCCTTAAAGTGAATTTGCGTTCTGTAGGACAATGTGGGGGTGCGTATTATTAGACACATAGATTTAAAAAAATAGAGATATCGGGAGGAGAAAACAGAAAGTGAACATAGGACGATTAACATGTCACAAAAGGTGAAACTGGTGGTGCAGCAATTATTGTCATATGACCAACAAAAGAGGTATTTCAGTTTTTTTGGGTAGATGCCGGAGAGTTGAATCATCATCATCAACATCCGCATACTATCAGGGCCTCCCAAGGCAATCCAATCTACAGTATGTCCAATCAGACAGAAGCTATGAAGGTGTACATATTGTCCATCTGACAGATCGAAACTGAGTCAAATCTGAGTGGCCACCATAGATATTAGAGGGTGGTTGTTGGCGCAGGCACGGCTGTTGGCGCAGGCACGACTGTTGGCGCAGGCACGACTGTTGGCGCAGGCACGACCACACTGATCTCAGGCATCTTTTCTGGTCAGCAGTTTCCCTCAATGTGAATTTGCACTACGGGACTGTTCGTTATTAGCCAATGGAAGAAACAGTGGGAGGTGCACTTCAGACGCCACTTCAGACAATAATAATAAGTCGGGTTTTCCTGCTTGTCTGATCACCTCTTCCTGGACCAGTTGAGAATGTCTGCCATGGCCCCCATAGACATTACATTTCACTAGTACAGTGGAGTAGATAAAGGAAGCCACGTCTGCAACCTCTGACATGCCCGGGGGCTACACACTGAGGGCCTCATGTATAAACCTAATGCACCGAGCGCGCCATGTAGTGTTGGCATTGCTATGTGAATGCGCGTGCCTTTACGCTGGGCTGGGAAGGTTTATGCATGAGCCCCATAGTATATTCAGTATGCAATGCTGCAGAACATTGTCAGAGACTACTAACATACTGCAAGACATTAGTCAGAGACTGAGGACATGCTACAGGGGTGGTAGGAGGCTGTAGACATGTTGCAAGAGACATTTAAAGACTGGACACGTGTTGCATGAGAAAGCTAGAAACCAATGCTATTGTAGCGTCTTTACAATTCAGTGCTCCCACTATGGATTGGTAGGGCCCAAGGGCTGCGCAATATGTACCAAGGGGCCGCATGTTGGGTACCAACTTCCTAATTCCAGCATGGGCCAGGTCCCTTCTTCTGCTTTGTTATTCCTAGAATTGTTTGTTCTGATGTAGGTCGAGTTGTTTATGTAAAGTTCATTTTTATATGCGGGCTCATGCGCATTGCTGCCTGGGGCTGTATAATGTAAATTAGGGTGAAATTCCCCGCCTGGGGGGCCACAGGTGTTGCGTACAGCTGTCCATAGAAATCAATGGCTGTAGAAGGAAGTATGCTGGACTTGTGTAAACAGCCACATGTGTAAAGAAACAACTCAACACGTCAATGCGCGTGCCTGTACATGTCCAGGTTATACCCCTGTACAGCTAGATGCAGACATTGATTCCTATGGGGGGGTTGTATGCAGCACCTGTGGCCCCCGAGTGGGGGAGTATACCCGAATTTACATTATGGGGCTGTGTAGTCCTATCTGTGTCTCCTCCGCCCCCTGATTACGCTGCATAGAGCCACAGGAAATGAGGGGGCTGTGTAAATAATAAATGCAATCATTTGGAGAGATTCCAAAGGTTCATATAACATAACAGGCAATGTATAGATGGCTCTGACCACCAGAGCTTACAATCTAAAGGTGATGGGACGTGAAGACATGAGAAGCACACACCCATTTGTATTAAGTACATGCTGTGTCTGGTTACAGCACGGGGCATCATTTCTTATTAATGTACAAACCAGTCACCCAGCTATACTTCATGTAAGGACAAAAAGAACTAAAGTGCATTGGGGGGGGGGGGGATACAACAGGAGAAGTGAGACTCTGCCATAGGGGAAACTCTGACAGAAAGATCCCAACACCGGAGTCTTCCAGAAATAAAAGGAGCTGGAGGAAGGCCACAGCAACCACCAAACACTGAACTCCGCTGTAAGTCATTTGTGTGCCCGCAGTAGTAGTAGTGGCAGAGGCACAGAGACGTCTATGTCAGGGTTGGTTGCTGACATTTGCCCGCGTGTCGGTGAATCTTTTCAACCGATTATTGAGCTTTGTGCGATGATGGAAGAAAAGCCGTCACCTATGTGATGTCATGTCTGAAAGTGGACTGAAAGAGTCATTTTACAAGTCTGCATGAATTCATTACTGACATGCCACGCTGTAAGGGGTACTAAACTGCCCTCCTTCTGACTTTGCCAGGCTGAGATAATGTTGTCAGTCTGCTGCAGGCAGGAGGAAGCATTTCCTCAGTCTTCCTTCCCCCAGTGATCAGTCTGCAGCAGGCAGGAGGAAGCATTTCCTCAGTCTTCCTTCCCCCAGTGATCAGTCTGCTGCAGTCAGGAGGAAGCATTTCCTCAGTCTTCCTTCCTCCAGTGATCAGTCTGATGTAGGCAGGAGGAAGCATTTCCTCAGTCTTCCTTCCCCCAGTGATCAGTCTGCTGCAGGCAGGAGGAAGCATTTCCTCAGTCTTCCTTCCCCCAGTGATCAGTCTGATGTAGGCAGGAGGAAGCATTTCCTCAGTCTTCCTTCCCCCAGTGATCAGTCTGCTGCAGTCAGGAGGAAGCATTTCCTCAGTCTTCCTTCCCCCAGTGATCAGTCTGCAGCAGGCAGGAGGAAGCATTTCCTCAGTCTTCCTTCCCCCAGTGATCAGTCTGCTGCAGGCAGGAGGAAGCATTTCCTCAGTCTTCCTTCCCCAGTGATCAGTCTGCAGCAGGCAGGAGGAAGCATTTCCTCAGTCTTCCCTCCCCAGTGATCAGTCTGCTGCAGGCAGGAGGAAGTATTTCCTCAGTCTCCCCTTCCCCCAGTGATCAGTCTGCAGCAGGCAGGAGGAAGTATTTCCTCAGGCTCCCCTCCCCCAGTGATCAGTCGGCTGCAGGCAGGAGGAGGCATTTTCCCGGTCTCCTCTGTCCCAGTGATAAGTCTGTAACATTGTAACTGTATCAAGTAACAAGGTGAGAGGCAGCAGCAGGGGCTGTCCCCAATGTCAGACAATTGTGGGCACGGCCAAGAACTGCACAGGCACCCGGATTTACTTGACTGTCTGAGCCGGCATCTCAGTCCATGAAGTAGATGCTAGCCCTGGATAATGCCTGGGGACTACAGATCATTTTCCCCCTATGTAATGCAGGTAAGATGAGGGGAGGTGCTCTGTAACCCTAACACACTTTATCTCTGTTAGTGACAATACTGGTCCTTTGGGTAGGAACAGCACAGTGAGCAGGGCTGTCCCTATAATGAGGCAACCTGAGGTGGTTGCCTCTGGCGGATTCTTATTGAGTCACGTGGGGGGCAGCAGGTGTGCCTGACGCCCCCTTTCCAGCCAGAAGTATCCCAGGTTGCTAACTGCTCTAGAGCTCTTAGCAACCTGTGGTGCTTTGGCCGGCGTCCCACCCAGCTCACTGATGTCACTGGTTGTCAGGAGCTGAGCGGCACACTCTGGCTAGCGTCCCGCTCAGCTCCTGGCAACCAGTGACATCAGTGAGCCGGAGGGGACACCGGACAAAGGTACCGTGCACCCCCATCCCTTTCCCACTAACATGCGTCACCACAAGCCCCAGGGCCTCAAGGGGTGAAAAGTGTAGGGACGCCCCTGACAGTGAGTGTACGATGTCACTCTATAATATACTTATATATAAGTTCTGGTCCGGTGATATCACAGGTCCTCTTCAATCTCTCCTTCCCCCAGCTGTAGGCAGAGAGCTGCCCCATGTAATGTGACGCTGTTCTCTTTGGCATTCTCCTGAGGGTGGAGGGCGGAGCCTTCAAGCCGCGGGCTCACAGGAAATGGGTTGCATGACACTAGGCGTCACTCCATTTTTAACTTCTGTCCCAGACTGAACATTGGCATTTCCTGCCCAAGCTGGACGTGGGATTTAAAGTGGAACTGATGCCAAAACTTTTTTTTTTTGTTTTGGATAGAGTCGGGGAGGGTCATACTAGGGACGAACAGATACCAGTTTATCGGTATTGAGTACGAGTAGCGATATTTTTTCCCGGTACTCGCCGATACCGAATACCGATACCGGAAGTTCCATTAAGGAAGCCAAGCGGCGTGTAAAGACTCACCAACCCGGCTTCCCTATTAGCAGGGAAGCCGTCTCCATGCTCCCTTGTCACCAGGTGTAATGACGTGTTGCCCGGCTTCCTGATTGATCGAGAAGCTGGCCAATCAGCAAGCCGGGCAACGCATCATTACACGGCGCCCGTCTTGCTGACTGGCTGGGAAGCCGGCTCCATGCTACCTCATCATGAAGTGACGAGGGAACATGAAGCCGGCTTTCTGGCCAATCAGAAAGCCGTGGGGCGTGTAATGACACGCATCCCGGCTTCCTGATTAGCCAGGAAGCCGGCTCCATGCTCCTTCATCACAAGTGACGAGGGAGCGTGGAGCTGGCTTCCCAGCCAATCAGGAAGCCGGGCAGCGTGTAATGACTCGCTGCCCAGCTTCCTGATACCGGAAGCTAAAGGCATCCAATCGCCACAAGAGGAACTGAGAAGAAATCCCTCCAAAGAAAGGGGCATCTCTGGTGGTCAGAAGGGTCACCAGAATTTGTGTCCCCATTGGAAGATTTCCCATCTGTATCCGGACATTTTGAATTTTCTTTTGCTTTCAGTAATAACGATCGTCAGGACACGACACAGACACTGGCAAAGAGAGGAGAGGACGTTCTTCCGGCAGGATAAGGTATTCCACCAGGTCCCCTCCTCTTTCGTGCAGCTGTCTGGCTCTCGGTCCGTGACCGAGTGCCCGTCTTTTCTGATGGGGTGACACCCAGTGCCGGATTCACGCCCCCCTTGTAACACCACTGCACATAGAGAGGGTGAATCTCCCTAATGAGGTCCTGACCTGACAGGAGGTCTAATTCCTCTCCATCCAAAACTACAAAAAGTCTTGGCTTCATTAACACTTTACATTTTTCCTCTTAGGTTTAGATACACTATAAGGGTGACCACATGGGGCAGAGGTTGCAGCTAGGGATACACCGATACCGATACTAGTATCGATGCCGAGTATTTGGGCGAGTACTCGTATTCGCCCAAATGCTCCGATGCCTAGCCCGATACTTCCGGTATCAGGAAGCAGGGCAGCGCGTCATTACACGCAGGGGGCAGCCGGGCAGCGTGTCACTTGTAACAAGAGAGCATGGAGCCGGCTTCCCGCCCAATCAGGAAGCCGGGCAGCGCGTCCGAAGCTGGCCACTCAGAAAACCAGGCTGGCTTCCTGATTGGCCAGAACGCCTGCTTCATGCTTTCTCGTCACCTGTGATGAGAAGCATGGGGACGGCTTCCCTGCTAATCGGGAAGCCGGGTGGCGAGTCTTTACACGCTGCCCGGCTTCGCCGCTAATCAGGAAGCCCGCCACATGGCTTCATGAATGGGACTTCCGGTACTTGGTATTCGGTATCGGCAAGTACGGGAGAAAAAATATTGGTACTCGTACTTGATACCGAAATACCGGTATCGGTGCATCCCTAGTTGTAGCAATGAGACATATACCATCCCTGAACGAGTCCTGTGCTTTGTAGAACAGCAGCAATCTTCTTCCACGATGGATGATGGATACAGATAGTACATTCAGGTGAAAAGCTTCGTTCTTTTTTTCTCCTTTGCATAGGGGAACAATCACCGTCCTATAGCTTCACCAGGAGATTTTCCAACAGAATCTCTCTGTGCAATCAATGACAGTCACTTTCCGAGGATCAGAAAAGGTCATTTACACGCTTCACTGCTGTGTGTCTCCCGCTGGCTGAGCTGCATCAGCATGGGCCATCTGGTTTACCATCTGCTCTGGGAGTAAAAGTCTCAGCAGTGAGGATCACAATTCTCGGAGGTCTCGTTGCTGACTCTCCCAAGGTGGGATAAAGTGAGCATCCTGCAAAAGGGGTTAGTTTAGCGTGGAGGGTTATTTTGAGAGTTGATAGGTTACTGCTAGTGTATTTTACAAGGTGTATTCAATCATTGTTTTACAGATAATACTATAATAAATGATATGAATGAGCACCGTGGGTTAGCTAAATAGACAGAATAGCTAAAGCAGCCTGCCTTAAGGTTGGCTTTGTCTGATTGAAAACCTCTGAATAAATCCACCCATAGACTAATAAGCTTCTTTTTTCAACCTGCAGGCTGAATGAAAGAAATCTAACAGATTCCTCCAATCACGTTAAACCCTATCCAGGTAGAAGAGAACAAACGACCCTTGCAGTAGTGCTACCCCTGCACTGCAAGAGTTAACTGTCCATTTTTGTCTAGGGGTATAGTGTAAAGCAGTTTTACTTACCTGATCCCCGCTCCTAGAATAGTGCCCACAGGCTCCTCCGCTCTGGTGGTCGGAGGCCTGCTGGTATCATCATGTCTAATGCAGGGTCCATAGCCCTGCAATATACATGAGCATGCCAAGGGATAGTCCATGAGCCAGAGGAGAGAGGTGACCACCAACACTCGGCAGAGTGGGGATCAGTTATTTAAAGCTGCTTACAGAATTCCCATTGACAAAAAGGAGCAGTTCATCTTTGCAGTCTAGGGGTAGCGTTACTGTAGGAGTAGTTTTTTCTTTTTATACCCAGACACAGGGCCGTCCCTAAATTGAGGCAGTCGCCTCAGGCGGCATCTCACTGGGCGGTAGTGGTGGTGGGGGGGGCGGCAGGGGGTGGCCATAGCACCCCAGCTCTTAGCAACCTGTGACACTCCTGTGTCTGGCATCCCACCAAGCTCACTGATGTCACCGGTTGCCAAGACTTCAGGGGGATGCTCTGCCTTGCATCCCGCTGAGCTCCACACAGCAGTAAAGTCAGTGAGCTGGTTTGCACAGCACCCCCCTTACTGAAACAACGTTGCCTCAGGCAGCGAATACCAGTGCGGATGGAGGAATTCCAACTGCCTGGCTGTTTTTTCTGACTGCCATCATTATACCCGAACAGTGGCTACAGTCACTGTTTGGTTGACATTTTTTGGGCTGGCTCCTTTCGAGTAATTAACTTTTGTCAAACCAAAAGGGCCACTTGCTGTTAGAATGTCACCTTAGTTTTTGTGTATGGCCACTTTAGCTGTTTAATAAAGGATGGATCACGGGGTTGAGTTATTCAATCCTGTAAGCATATTTCACCTTGAGCTACTGATCTCTGTAGACAACAGTCTATTTCAAAAAGAGGCTAATGTAGCACATGCTGACTCAAAAAGAGAAGTACCCATATGCAGGATTTCATATTTAATTTTTACCATATTAAATAAAATATGTATGAAACAGTATGAAACCAATATACATTCACTTTAAGGTGAGGGTTAGGTTTTAAGGAATTAGGTACATTGAAGGGGGGGAGAGGGGGGGGGTAGTGTTAAGACACTGCCTAGGGGTTAGGTGCTTGTTTTTATTTCTTTTGCACATGTCTGTATATGATGGGTCAGATCAATCACTGCCATGTCCACACACCTCACAGCTAATGTTACCCAGAGGGCAGATGGATGTGCAGGCAGGGCCGGATTTGCTCTCCCTGCCTCCCCAAGGCCAGGTTCCGCAATGCGCCCCCTTCCCGCCAACCGAACCCCCCTACCCCCTAAATCAATTGAGGATGGCAGGGGCGGCAGGGTTAGTTCTAATTTTTTTTGTTTCTTTATTTTTTCCTACTTTTTTATCACTTTTGTTTATTTTTATTTATTTATTACATTTTCAGCTTGTCGTTTACTTTTTTTTTATAATTTCCTATTTTATTATTGTTTATTTTTTAGAATTATTTTCTTATTATTTTTTTATATTTTTCTTTTTATGTTTTTCTTATTTTTTACTTTTTAATGACTTTTTTCATTTAATTATTATTTCTTATTATTTTTTTATTTTTTATTTTTTCCCCCCACTTAACTTGCTATCACACAGGAGAAAACAATCCCCTGTGTGATAGCAATTGGAGGTGACAGGTTCTCTTTATTGACCCTGTCACCTCCAATACAGGAGTTCTAGCACAGCACTGTGCTAGAACTCCTGTCACAGCTGAGAGGGAAGAGCACAGCTCTCCCCTCTCACTGTGTACATCGGCGGCAGGGAAAGGAGACAGACTCGGCGGCCGACGGAGTCCCGAAGACAGAGCCAGCAGAGAGAGGTAGGTGGGGGGGAGGACGGACAGCAGCACACATTTTACAAGTGATTGCGGCGACATCGCCGCAATCACTTGTTAACAAACGAGCAGGTTCCCCACACTACATTTAGTCCTGCCTTCCCAAAGCAGGACTAAATGTAGAAGGCAACTTACTGCCCTTCGCCCGGAACTATATGTTCCGGGCGTGGGGGGAATTCACGCCGCTGCTGCCCCTCGGCGTGGCCTCAGTGGCCTTGTGGGGAATCCGGGCCTGTGTGCAGGCAATCAGTTTTCTGAGTGGTGAAAACGTGCAAGGTCCGCTCTGCTACATAGCAGGTTTTTGTAAGGGAAAGGATGAGCAGGTGAGTGGTGCTGGCAGCACCACCTTTATTATTGGAACCAATAGAGACAGGTTGTCTAACATGTGCCATAGGGTGGGGGGAGGTCTGGTAACCTCTGACCTAGGGGGGCAAATACAAACCAACTTATGTTTGGAATGAATTTCTGTGGGCTAAACAAAGTACAACATGGAAAGTGTGCCTTTCACATTGGTGGGCATAGTGAAAAGTGCGTGTTGTTAAAGGACTTCCAGAACTGGCTTACGTTGCCCATTTGGTTCCATGACATCTGAGAGCCACAAAGGAAAGACTTCCCCAAGGCAAGCACGTTGATCATGAATCTAAATGGGGAGCAGGTAGCTAGCCCTCCATGCGTCACTGACTGACTGTATTTTTACTCAGGGCCATCACCAACCCAACATATTTAATCGGTGGTTCCTCAACCAAGAAGGTATCTGTCTGCCACCACAGAAGTAGGACTTGGGCCCAATGTGACTAAAAGTAGCCGAATTTACTGACTGTGATCTTATGTCTATGTGCTGCTTAGGTTTAATCGGATCAGCTTTGCCTTCTAGTACAGAGTCAGATTTTAACAGAACCATTAACAGACAACATCAAGAAATAAGGGGCACAAGTGTCACGAGTACATAAAAAGCAATAAAATCCTGATAGGTTGTTAACCTCATGTCTATTCTACTGGAAATGTTTGTTAAAATAAAAACCAGACAGAGGTGTTTAACCATCACTCAAAATAAACAATTCCACTCTAAACAAAAACAAAAAATTGGCTTTAAAGCGCAATTGAACCTTCTAAATTAATTACTGTTAGGGCTCATTTACATGGGAGGAAATACAGACATATTGGCACACAGCGTAAAATACTGGAGGTCCTCCTTATCACTTCGGGCCCGCACCACGGTACGTGACAACACCAGTATTTACGGTGCCCAGGAGCCCCAGCTGCTGCTTTTTTCTGTCCATAGGAATATACGCACGTAAATGTAATATCAACATTAACACGTGCATGCGCAAGTTTCTGAATGTGAAACGTCCACTTTCAGGACCTTGTGCCCATGCACATGTAAATGCCGGTACTGATATCTACGCTCGTACCCCTGAATATGGTGTTATCTGTCCATACATTCCTATTTTTTAACTAGCTTAAAAAAAAAATCCGGCAGCACCAGGAGAGTCCGTCTGCCACTCCCACACACAAGCAGCGTCCCAACATTCTGACACACCACTGAACACTGCTCTAGTCAACAGATCTGCTCACGGAAACGAGAGTGATGTTGATTAGAACAGTGTCCAGAGGGTGTTGTACTGAAGGAGAACTTGTAGGTGAGAGCTGTGGTTCAAGTCTCCTATGTGCTGCAGAACTGTTTGTTCTTTAAATGATGATTAAAAAAACCAAACGGGGGCATATTTGTTACTGTACATGTAGCATGACAGCATGACTCTAATAGATTAAAAAGGTTCAGGTGGGCCTTCAATGCTTGTTCATGCTTTATCTGTCTATTATTTAGAGCCTATTCACACCACAAAGCTGTGTGCAGCAACACACGCTTTGCAAGCATTGATGCGCATTGCAGTGCGTTAAACAGCCCTTTCGAAATAATTGGGCTCAATGTAATACAACAAAAATGGGACAGGCTGCGTTTTCCTGCAGCGCAAGTCAAACGGCACCTTTCGCACTGCATTGTACCCAGTGCCTTGCATCATACATATGTTTTCAGGGTGCATTGGGTTGCGTGACATTCCGTGACAATGTAACGTGACATTCCGTGGGTGTGAATGGGTTTCTATACTAAGTGACCTGCGCTATACCAGGCATTACTTAGCTCAGCAAAACACCACTATAGGCTTCTTCCAGCACCCTTGTGGTACACATGCTCCTACTCGTCAGTGCGGTTGACGGTTCCATACGGATACTTCTCTGTTACTCAATCTGACAGAGGGCTATTTTTAAGTATACAGACAGAATGTACAGGTCAGAGGGCTGCATGTTACAGCACTGGAGGAGGACATCCACATTCCGCCATGTCACCGGAGACCACAGCTGCTTCGTATACTGAGGCAACAAGACCAGGATCTGAGAGTCTCCCATGCTGCGATCACACTTTCCTGTGTGCTGACATATATAGAAACATACTATAAGTGGAATCCATTGCTGGCCAGGACGGTGCACTACAACAAAAGTCCTACATGCTGCATCTTCAGCGCATGGCAGATAAATTCCGCATTACTGGGAACAGCTCTGGAAACCTGTAGGTCAGATTAAAGTGTATTTAAACCCAAGAACAACATTTACCATATTGCAGCTTACCAGTCCATACAGTGGATGTGATAGTTAGATTTTTTTCAGGTTTTCTTCCTTTATCTTCAGCTGGGGATCCTGCCAGTAGCACACTTCCTGTCCTATGGTTACCTCATCATACTGTATCTATGGAGGTGCAGCGTTGTCACACTAGGTCAGGAACTATTAGGGCTCCAAAGCACCTCTCCCTCCCTCTCCTTCGCCATAGCTTAGAGGAGGTCTTCTGATCTAATGGAGGTTGAAGCCCCGGAATAGTTGAAAACCCGAGAAGGGTTCTAATTCTTCCGTACTCCGTATCCAAAACTAGAAACCAATGATTTTGGCTGGACATTCACTTTCAGCATAAGTTAGTTGATGAGGAATGGAAAGATGGGGAGTGCTGCGCTATGTTCTTTCAGCGATGTAGATGTCATCGTGCTTTGGAAATGTCAGGTTTTCTAAGGCCTTGTTCACACCAAATGCAGAGCAGATCCAGTCAGGTTTCTGCACATGCAGTGCAGTGGGTTGTGCCGCATTTTTTTATGCGTTTTTGCTGCATTTTTGATGCGTTCCAGGTCGCTTTTGCTAAAAAAAAATATATATATATTTTTTTTTTACGTTTAACATGAGCTTTCAGGCACTTGCATGCGTTTTTGATGCGTTTCTGAGTTTTGCATGCATTTTTGATGCATTCCAGAGCAGATCCAGAGCAGGTAAAATAGGGCTTGCCACAGTTTTTTCACCTGCTCTGGATCTGGTCTGGATCTGCACGCTGCGATGTGAACTGGAGGTCAAAATACCATAGGGATACATTGGACGCAGTTTTGATCCGGTCTGCACCTGCTCTGGTCTGGATCTGCTCCGCGCTTGGTGTGAACAAGGCCTTAGGGCCTACTCTTTGTGTTTCCATCCTGTTTTGCCTATTGCCATGGTAGCCCATGCAGGTTAGGCTGCAGAAGAGTTAGGATTGACAGGCCCAACTGTCAATTAGCTGCTTTAGGCCTCGTTCAGACGGACGGCAAGGAGGCAGTAAAAACAGCTGGTTCATCTGTGTGTTTACCACGCCCCAGCCACCCACCTCAAAGGTAAAATAGCAGCCGCTGAGCCCTGTGATGATGCCACGGCTGTGCAACTTTGCGTCTCGTGTGTGGCAAATTTGAAACAGCAGGCAGAGCCTATTGGAAAACGCGACAACTTGTCAGGGAACCAGGGGTGGCTAAGGGCACGGGGTTCCCCTCCCCCTGGCAGGACTCCCGGGGCCGCTGACTAGGGTTGCCACCTTTTCTTCAAGCGAAAACCGAACACTCAAGCGATGCACAGACATTTTTGGGGGAGAATGAGTGGTGGCTTATTCATATGTAAATATTGCCGCCCATTCATATGCAAATATCACAGTTGAGACTATTTTCAGTGGGGGCCTATTCTAATTTTGGTTGCCCCTGTCTGCCTGGCATCTTGTGCCCGGGTCTCTGCTGCCATGAAACCCGAACACAGCATTCAAAACCCGAACTGTCCGGGTGAATCCTGGACAGGTGGCAACCCTACCGCTGACGCGCATGAGCGAAATGTGCAGCGCGTGTAACTTAGCGCCACTTAGCGCTTTCCGGTGCTAGCCAGCTTGGGGGAGGTCCCCAGCACACACCATCCGCCCTGTCAGCCCTGCTATTGGCTCCGGGTTAGGGAAGGTTCCTGGTCGCCTTGGCAACCAGGGGGTGGTCCTTGATTTCCCTGGGTATTTAAACCAGTCAGAGCCTTGGCTTATTGCTGAGTTATTCTACCTCTATGTTGTGATCGCCAGCTTCCTGTGTGTAAACCTGTTGCTTCCTGAACCCTTGCCTAAACCCCCGTTATCGACCCTTCGGCCTGCCTTCTCGCTTCTGAACCTAGCTGTCTGCCACGACCCGGACTTGGACCTGACTATGCTTTTTGGATTTCCCCTCTGTACCTCGTTTTTGGACTCTTGTCCCTGCCCAGCCGTACACCCCTGACACAACTTCAATCAATTGGCCAGGGTGGGAATGTGATTGTGGTGCTATTTCAATAGAAACCTCCCCCCCCAAAAAATAAAATATCAGTATCATCTCCTGAACGTCGTTCAGCCTCTGCTCTACAGCCCTCTGAAAAGAGAGATATGTTCCTTGTGTACCCAAGTTTCCCTTCCAACCATGGACACACACTGAATAAATGCCTTGATGTTTTTGGTTTGGAGTGCTAGGCCATCCCTCCTCAGCACCATAACTTTATGACATGATCCTGTGATGTAAGCGGTTGTGTAACAGCATTATTGCTCCTACCAAGCCGGTTATGCTTCTCGGAACATTTTATTAACACAAGTTACATCATAATCTTCTATCTGATAAAATCTCAAAACTGTCATTTGCTATTTAAAGCAAAACATGCTAACCATTTTGCACCTTTAAAAGTAAAAGTCTTGCCTAAGAGCACGTGCCATAAGGTACCAGTTCTTACCCATCAAAAACTGGCCAAGCATATTACCATCCGATTGTACAAACCTCTGATCTACTAACATCTCTGTGGTGCAAGGGGCCTGTCTGACCGGATACACATTGCAGGGATTGGTTAGGTATGTCTTTGCATTACGTGGTTCTTGGAAAATGCCACAGGGATTTTATAGAGCGGGGTAGGCAAACTCCGGCCCTCCAGCTATAATGAAACTTCAATCATGCCTGTGGCCATCAGAGCCTTGCAATATCTAATGGGGTTTTCAGTTACACCACAGCTGGAGTGCCGGAGTTTGCCTACCCCTGGTATAGAGGTTGTACAATCAAATTGTAATGAGTGTGCCTAGGGTAAGACTAATCTCTTTTTGCATTTGACATCTCTGGCTTCAGGGCTAAGCATGTCAACTACCACTATGGCACACTCCCTGGACAGAGGGATGCTGTTAATGAGGCTTACCCTTAAAGTCAGACCGCAAGGTGAAACTTCTTTCAGAAGGGTACAAAGAGGAGGTTTCCTGACTTCCAAAAGTAATAGCAGGCACTTTGGGGTATCTGCTTCTAGGTCAGAGTATTACTTTGAATGGTTTATAATAGCAGACAGATTTACATTAATGTTATTTACTTGGACTGACTTTCTTCTTTTTGATTTGTCCAGATGTTCTTCCATCATTCCATGAAGTGGCCATCACCACCGGCATTCTTTTCTAAATTCCTTCGTTCCTGGAAAGGTACTCCATCACACCCAGAAATCTCTCCACAAAAACCTAGACAATGGGCTTTCCCAGTAATACCGCTGCCAAGTATATATGCTCTTCAGTCATACCTTCCATCACTGAAGAAGCATGACAACCCCAAACCAACTCTCCATTTAAACATTGACAGCGATCATTTTCAGATCTGCATTAACCTGGTCCACCACATCATAGACGTCTGTGTGTCTGGCTGTCTCTGGCTCTTTTCTCCTGTTTTCCGGATAACGTTGAATGTTTTTGGAATCCAAGGAGCACTTCAGCTGTGGATCCATGGACTAGCAGTCTTCTTGGCCACAACGTACAGCATGTATTTTCTCTTTTGGCTGGCCCAAGAGTACATCTTCCAGCTTACGTCACTTTATGGGATTTTGCAGACACTGGTCTTAGTTGTCAGCCTCAGGGCGGAGCGGGAGGACGAAAAAGGGAAAGAAGAAGAAGAAGAAGAAGAAGAAGAAGAAGAAGAAGTTAAGGATGAACAGAAGGAAGAGGAGTTTGAAGATGAAATTGAGCATGGGGAGGACAGGTGGGCCGGAGGAAGTGAAGATGAAGGCGACTCACAGGATGAGTGGGAGAGCGAGGGGGAAGAGGAATTCGGGCACGCTTGAGTAGAGTGGAAAGCAGCGATCTTCGCCTGTTGTCATATTGGACACCACAATGCCTTAAGTACTTTACACATTGAAGAAAACATTTGAACCTGACATACTACAATGTGATTTGTTCAGTGGAGCCAAAGTAGGGGAAACATGGGAATGTTGGGAAAAAAATTGAAGTTGAAACTGTACTTATTAGCTTTATTTGAAGGAAACCCGTCAAGACAGAAATATCTAAGCTGCCATTTCCGTCTTGTTCCACAACTGTCGTTTTCATCCTTACATCACTTTTTGCAGCCAGGGAAGTTCTGAACATCAGTGCTAGCTCCCATGCTTTATATGCTGACAGGTTGTAAAGGGAATCTGACAAAAAGCAAAATGCCCATGTGTAGCACCCTATTAAAAGCTGTTGTTCTTTGACCCCCTCCCACCACCAGGTTAGTTACAGGCCAGTAACACTACATGCACTTTAAGACTAACTCCAGCCATTTTTTACATAATAGCAGTAACAGGAACACCACATGCAGAGATGCAAAACAATGTTCTTTTTCAAACAGGAAGAAGCACTTATGCTGATGCGTTTTGTGCTGGCTATGGAGCTTTCTCAAAGAACCGGAGAAAGTGCTGGGCCTAGCGTGAAACATTGCAAAATAAGAGCTTCTTCCTGCTGGCTGGTTAATAAAGGAAGACCATTATTTTGCATCTCAGGGTGCGGTGTTCCAGGTACTGCTGCTATTGATTGCGTTGGTGGGGGCGAGCTGAGCCAGTACCTGAGATGTAATAGGAGAGAGTGGAGTCTAGCCTCACCTAGAGCGGCATTGGGTTTGTTCAGACTTTTTTTCGTTTTGGAAAAAGTGAGAAAGGGTTAACATTCCTATCAGGTTTTATTGCTGTTTGTGACTCCATTGGAAGACTAGCCTCACCTCTTGTCCATGTGATCCCTGTGAAATAAATGGGGGGGGGGGGTTCTCCATTGCACAAATTTCCTATGAATTCTCCTGACAGGAAGTGAGTAGAAAACTCTAGAGACACAGATGGGAATAAAACCATGAAAGATGCTCTAACTATTCTCTGCTCTATCCATAACCAAATGAAATGTTGGCTGGAGCTGGGCTTGAAGATGACTGTCCCATATTAGTGTACAGCTTAGAATGGCATTTTCCATGCAAGTCTTTACACACAGGTATTGTGCTTCACAAGAGAGTCCCTTTAATAACAATAAGCCTCACTTTGCAAAATGCCTGAACTGTTGCCCCTAGCAATGAAACGGAGCCCCTTGTTCTGGCACTGCTTCCAAAATAAGATCGGTACCTATGGAAAAGATAAGACAGTTCCAAGACAGTTCCAATTTCACTTTTGTTGAGGTTTATTGTACAAACAACAATGATGGGTGCTATCCCACAGCTATTAGAAAGATGCTTTTAGCTACTTAGCATAATCAGGCAAATGAATCCTGATTTTTTATTGGCTGATCTGAGGTACTGGACATCATTTATTAAATCAAAATATGGTCAGCGTTTAAAAATAACTTTTGCGTGCCCTGTTCCCCTAGGATAGCAAGGGTTAAATGATTGTTTAGTCAAGGGGGTGCATAGCAGAAGAATACTTGCCATGTACTTGGCTTTTGTGGGCTTCCTGTCCAAGATGGCCGCTCCTCTTTGCTTGGCTTACACCCCCCTGGCCCTTTAACTGGCCATACATTGACTGCAACCAAAACAGCCAACGCACATTGGGGGTCCACAATATTCCCCTTTTATTATGGCTTATGGATTACGAATGTTTGGACTGAGAGAAATGATACATAAGAATAGTTAGTAGTTGTGAATGAAAAATTAGAGTTTTAGCAGAAGGAACAAGAATCACGTACTAAATTTAGTTCCACTTGAGACCCCTTATCCCCTAATTTTGTGTGGTAGCAGCCCCTCCAAGAACAATTGACATTTTAAAGAAAAGAACTATTGACAAATCTATCACCTCTCTCAAAAACTCTCCATACATTGGCTGCAGTCCCAGCTTGGGTAAGTTTTTTTGGGTTGGCCCCTTCAACAAAAGTCGATGGCAAAACCAACTTTTGTCGACCGGTAGGAAGGGAGTGGAGCTGGGTTGGGGGAATGGTAGAAGTGACGATGGGGCCACACACTAGTTGAATTTTTCGACCAATGCATGGCCAGCTTAAAGTAGCATTTGACCCTTAGTATATAAGTGGAGAGAAGGTTCACCAAAAAGTTATTTGTAAATGCTGACTAGAGCTCAGCTTTAAATAAAACTAATATGTTGCAGTGATATTATAATTGTTGTTGTTGGAGGAGCTTCATACCACATGTTTTGACAGCCACCTAGATTACGGGGCTGGTCTGATTACAGAGGCGTGCATGGAAGAGAAATCACCAGCACTCAGAAGGCTTTTCATCAAATCCTTGTATTCAATTATTATGATGCAGCGTCACATATATCAGTATATGCAGCGTTTCGGGGGCCACGTAGGGCCCCTTCATCAGGGTGACATAGTGATGCTACGTTTGGTCACTATGTCTGATATATGTGACGCTGCATCATAATAAATTAATACAAGGATTTGATGAAAAGACTTCTGAGTGCTTGTGATTTCTCTTCCATGCAAGTCCATTGTGCACGGCGCCATCATTGATCATCACTACAAGCACCACTTCTTTTATCCATGGTCGTGAATGCTGCAAGGAGTGCAGGAAACACATCTGTTCATCTTGATTACAGAGGCGTACACTGGGATGCATTCATTTATATTATTAATATTTCAAAATATTTTATGTATATTTTTTAAGTTTTCCTGTGAAATAAGCAAAAACACTGTTCAGGTTTGAAGCGGTAACATACTAATACCACATGGACCAGAATGCATTGCAGTCCTAAACTGTCTGACACTTAACCTTTTTGAGAATAATGGAGATTACATTAGAAACCAAGGCCACCCCTGAGGCTGTTTCCTTAATGCGACATCTCTGTGGGTCACGTGGGTCAACCTGGGATGCTCTGGCCTGCGTCCCACCCAGATCCAGGCAACCGATGACATCACTGGTTGCCAGGAGCTGGGCGGGAAAGGAGAGTCACTCAACCACCACTAAATCTATTCATCATAGACACAGTTCTCATTGTTCTGGTCAACGCAAGAGGGACCACAATATTCAAATGTACAAACCACAATTTGTACAGGGGATCAATATTCATTCTGAGCCAGAGGTCTTATTAATAATATCGGTGGTTTGTACAATTTATATCTACAGGTTGTAACTACAAAGAGAAGGTACGCTACTGTGCACGGTTATCTTTTTTTCATCTGTTGTTTGAATGAATTGTTTTCTTGGAGCTGTGAGTTACTTTATAGTTATGAAGTGGGGTGAACTCTCACACTGGCTGGTACAGGTGCATCAAACTATGAAAAGTTAAAGACTGCTTTTGAATTGCAGCAGATCTCCTGCAAATGTAGAAAACATTAGTCCAGTTGTGTATTAATTCAAAACGATTAAATGTTTTTTTCTTAACACTGCTTATATTATTCTATAAAATCCGCCTTAAAGTGTTTATATATGGTACATCTCTGCAATACATGCCCATTTTCCCATGTTTATCCCTTTAAAAACACTTCCAGTACAAAGAATTACCCATTGATCTGCCAGAAATCCAGTGAGCGCCCTTTGGAGGAAACCAGAAGAGACCAATGCAACCTCAAGGAGAACATGCAAACTCCATGCACAACATGTCCTTGTATTGTTAGGCACTAGGCCACAGCTCATGGAACATTAAAAAGGTTAAGGAATATTTAACAGTCCACTGTGAGCCCCTAACTTTCTGTTTGGGATGACAACACAGTGCCTCCTCTGCTGTGAAATCCTAAGCAGTGTTGTCAGCTCTTCTTGCTGGACTACAGCAGGCTGTCTATCCCCCTTTTCTCTCCCTCTCCACATGCATATATATCGATTAGAAACCAGGGCCACCCCTGAGGCTGTTTCTTTAGGGCGACATCTCTTTGGGTCACCTGGGGGGTGGGGTTAGGTAGAGCGGCATGGCCACTCTGTTGCACAATGTTTGCGGTGTGCCTGCCGTCCCCTCTTGCCCAGCAAAACCGTGTTGCTGCCTTGACTCCTACGACTCCCCCCAAACGCTGTGCTTAGTAAAAAGCTCTTAAGCTGGCCATACACCTATAGATTATCTGCAGACTTTCTATGGTCAGAGAGAAAAAGTGCAACAGATTCCTCCATCTACGCTAAACTGTGTGGATGGAGGAATCTCCCACTGGGCCAAGCTTCAGTATCTTGCTAGTCAGCCCCGCTGGCTCTCAAAATACCTGAACAATGCCTGCATCCAATCAGATTGCTCAGGTATTTTGAGAGCCAGCGGGGCCGACTAGCAAGAAGCTTGGCCCAGTGGGATATTCCTCCATCCACCTGACTCCGCTGGCAGCAGTAGCTCATGTACTAGCTTAAGATGGCCATACACCTATAGGTTATCTGCAGACTTTCTATGGTCAGATAGAAAAAGTGCAACAGATTCCTCCATCTACGCTAAACTGTGTGGATGGAGGACTCTACCACTGGGCCAAGCTTCTTGCTAGTCGGCCCTGCTGGCTCTCAAAATACCTGAGCAATCTGATTGGATGCAGGCATTGTTCAGGTATTTTGAGAGCCAGCGGGGCTGACTAGCAAGATACTGAAGCTTGGCCCAGTAGGAGATTCCTCCATCCACACAGTTTAGCGTAGATGGAGGAATCTGTTGCACTTTATCCATTTGACCATAGAAAGTCTGCAGATAACTTATAGGTGTATGGCCAGCTTTAGCTAGTACATGAGCTACTGCTGCCAGCGGAGTCAGGTTATAACACAGAGACAGGAAGGCACTGGGAAATATGACTCACACCTGACTAACATAAGGGCTGGGGCTGATAATATACATGCATCTCACCCTTCTATTCTATATCTGGCACACGCAGGGCTGGGTTACAGGAATGGCATGTTATAGACCTTCTGTGCTTACATATCTACAAACATGCAAATTCAGGCTGAACAAGGCCGATGTACAGAGGTTTATAGGTTTATATTGCCATGGAAAAATCTTCAAACTAGCACGCACATATTGCCTATGAGAGAGCAGAGCTCCTGTCCTTCGTTGCTGGGAATCTCTCTTGTCAATAAACTGAGAGATCCAATCTTGTCCTAGAAGGATTGGAGTTGTGTCAAGGGCACCAAGTAGCAAAATGTAGTGATTGCCAGGGCTGTAGTCTAGTCTGGCTGGATTATAGTGGCATTCATCTGGTTATTTCCAGGTTTCTGGCATTGACTGTACCCACCTGGGTGGGGTGAGACTCTGCTGTATTGTGGGACAGTCAATGAGGGATGGATTAGCACAGGACTGGGTCCTGTCCAGCCACCCCCCAGGCTAGGCCTGAGACCTGGGTGTGGGCAGGGGATACAGTGCGGGAAGTGTTTCCCTGTGCATCAAGTATGGAGGAGGACTGTGCTGTTGTCAGGAAAGGAACCAGGGAAGATGATTGCTATTGGATGTGCCTGGAATGTAGAGGACCTCAGGGGCAGGCCTGGTATCTCTTCTGCTAATGATCTGTACTCATTCTCTTCTTATCTGTTACTCAAATTACTATTCACTGTACCACAAATGGATCTACACTGGGATCCTAAAGAGGTCTGGTGAATCTGGAGTCTATATCTGTTACACCCTGGATGTCTGGGATCCATATACCCTCTCTCCCCAGTATGAACATGTTAATAAAAGTTATTCAGCATTGCATTACTGGAGTGGATATCAGCTTTGTGGGCACTAGAAGAGGGCAGTTAAATGCTAATGGGGAAGCTAAAGACCAAATCCCCTAGACAACAAGTGATGACCCGGGTTATACTGGCGGCTCCTTCGGGGGTGAGCGCTACATACCCTTTGTCGAAATGAGCACCTCAATAAGAGACACGACCGAAAAAACTCAGGCATTTGATGGACACAATGTAGATTTACATTTGGTTTACCAGTCGGTTTATTGTTCAAGTTCTTCCAAAATATAACAATATATATCGAATCTATAGGCTCATTCTTTCAGATGACAGTGTTCTGAAAACAAAAAGAAAAGAAGGCACCATGTTACTCAACCATGACATGTATGCAGGGCACAGGTACAGATAACAGGACACACAAGGCCAGATTGTTCCTGTTGCATTGTGCAAAGCGTTAAACTTCCTCCAGACAAAGATATTTCACTTATTAGTGGCATGTATGACTCAGTGATGCCTGCTTGCCTCATCTTGTACCAGTGCCGTTTTGGCCTTGTGCCTGAACTCTAATGCCTGAATACTGGCAGGTTATACATAAGAGCAGCCTTTCTGAACCTTCATACCTTGGACAAACTCTTAAAATAATTTTCAGGTCTTGGGGAACCCCTACTAAAAGTTATTATATCCACAGCATTTTTTTCTACATTTGTATTTGTATAGAACTTTTCTCCTTGGGGACTTAAAACACTAAGGAGGTAAGACCTCTATCTTGGGTGCCCTTAGGAGGAGGAAACCAGAGGAGAACAATGCAACCTCAAGGAGAACATGCAAACTCTATGATGATAATGTCCTGGTCAGGATTCAAACTGAGTATCCTTGTGTTGCCAGGTAATAAGCGACAGCACATGGTACATTAGCAAGGATAAGGAATATTTAACACCCCACTGCTCTATATAATAACATTATTTTCTGTAATATTAATAACATTAAATTAATAATGGTCAATGGAGAAGCCCCCTTACATTGATGGTCGGTTTAGTGCCCCCTTACATTGGTGCTCAGTGGAGAAGTGACCCTTTACACTGGTGGCCAGTGGAGAAGTGCCCCCTTACATTAATGGTCAGTGAAAAAGTGCTCACATGCATACCTCCCAAGAGGTAGAAAAAGGAGCACCTTCCAGTACAATGTATTTAGGCAATTGACAAACCTCAGTTATGCGGACTATTAAGATATTATATGACAAAAATGATTGGCTAAACCCAGCATTTTTTTGAACACCATCATTTTTCCTTTCTACAGGCTTTTTGAAAGAGCAAACAAGATAATGAAGAGATAAGATAAAGGTTTAAGTGCAGAAAAATGCCTTTGGTAGTTAAATAGAACATTTTCATAGATAGCTGTACATCAGATCAAAAAGAGGGACAACTGAGTAGGAAAGAGGGACAGAGGGATTTGGTTCCAAAAGAGACAGAGGGATTTGGTTCCAAATGAAGGACAGTTGGCAGGTATGCCCACATACATTGGCAGTCAGTGGAGAAGTTTATCTTTACATGGGTGATCAGTAGAGACGGGCCCTCTTTACATAGATGGTCAATGGATACGGACCTCTTTAGATGGATGGTCAGTGGAGAAGGGTCACCCTTATACCTGTATATGGAGATGTCCCATTTAGACTAGTGGTCAATAGAAAAATGTCCCCTTAACATTAGTGGTCAGTGGAGAAATATCCCATTTAGATTAGTGGCCAGTAGAGAAATACCCCATTTATTCTGGTGGTTGGTGAATTAGGACCGCCCTACATTGGTGTACAGTGGAGGAATAACCCATTTATACTGGTGGTTGGTGGATTAGGATCTCCTTACATTGGTGGTCAGTGGGGAAATGACCCATTTATACTGGTGGTTGGTGGAGAAGTATCCCTTTACAATAATGGACTTACATTATAACATTACAGATGGGTAATTTCCCCATTATACTGTAATGACCCATTTATAGCGGTGGTTGGTGAATTAGGATCCCCTTACATTGGTGGACAGTGGAGAAATTACCCAATTATACTGATGGTTGATGGAGAAGGATCCCCTTAAATTGGTGGAAAGTGGGGAAATGACCCAGTGGTTTATACCAGTGGTTGGAGGAGAACTATCCCTTTACAATAATGATCAGTGGAGATATACTCCATTTACATTGGTGATTGGGGTAGAAGGATCCCCTTACATTGCTGGACAGTTGGGACATGGCCCATTTATATTGGTGGTTGGTGTAGAAGGATCCCCTTACAATAATAGTGAGTGGGGAAATGCCCCATTTACATTGGTGGTTGGTGTAGAAGGATCCCCTTACATTGGTGGCAAGAAGAGAAATGGCTCCCTTATATAGCAGCCAGTGGCAGAATATACAAAATATGCCTGTTGATCCTGCCAGAAATTCTGTGCTTCCCTGTGTGCTCTGTAGTGTTATCTCTAGCTGTGTTATCACCTCTGTGAACTACAGAACACCTTCCCATTGCTGGAGATGAGGTGATCTGTAATGTTAACACACCTCTGTCATACATATAGAACAATAAGTGAGCATGGTCAGCCTAGGACAGGAAGTGTGTTACTGGCAGGATCAACAGGTAAATGTAAAGGAAAAAAATGCTTGAAAAAAAAAGTATACAGTGTATATAAAACAAAATGTAAGAATTCACAGCGAAGGGGAGGGTTACAATGGTGCAAACTTTAATTTTAAGGTGAAGGTCTGCTTTAAGTACAGGTCCCTCTCCAGCTCCAAAAGCACCCTTGTCCCTCTGTTTACTTTTACTTGGCAGACTAAATCCTTCTGTTCATATTCAAGTGCTGTCATGGAGAATATTTATAGTTGGATGGAATACAAGAGAATGTGTACAGATAAGAGTCTAGCACAGCGTTTCTCAACAATGTTTCAGCAGCGGCACCCTTTAAAAGTGTGTTGAATCTTGAAGCACCCCAGTCTGAAATGTAATGGATTTTAAAGGGGGCACCACATGCAAAGATACGCACAAAAATTGGGTTCCCCCTTCATATTAAAGTCCTCCCTTCAGTTCAGGATTTCCCCCTCCCGATTACACCAGAGTCACCCATTACATCAGTAGCCCCCCTTCACACTCCCCACTTTCATTTCAGAGTTCCCCCTTTACATAAGAAGCCCCCTTCATATCATAGTCTTCAGTCCCCCCCTTTACTGTACATCAGAGTCGTATCATTACAAAACTTCGAGGCACTCCCGAGGTAGCCAGAAGGCACCGCAAGGTACCATGGCACCCTAGTTGGGTAAGGCTGGTCTAGCAGGATTCATATCTTGTGAAATAACCCTTTAAAAAAGAACTCTGGGCAAACAAAACAACTTTTTAGAGTAGCTACCCGGCACTGCAAGGTCTAAGTGCTCATTTTGTCTATGGGACACTATTAAAGCTGTTTTACTTACCTGATCCTTGGTCCTGCCGGCTCCTTCCAGGCTGCTAGACTGCTCCCTACAGCCTCTCCTCCCCGTCACTCCGGTGGTCTAAGGATCGTTGACATCATCACGTCTTCTGCAGGTCAATTGACTTGCATTAAACGCGAGGAAGCCGAGAATCCCTCACATGTTTTTGCATACATCTACTGCTAGTAGATAATGCAAAACGATTAAAAAAAACAAAAACTTTTTCAAAGGGTTAATACTTACCTGTGTCTCCGCCCCTCACTCTCGGGCGGTCACAAAGGATCTTGGAGCGGGCGCATGCACAGTTCAGATGTTCGGCCGGGAGATGAGGAGAGACACAAGGTAAGTTTATAGAGCAGCGTGCACCCGCACAGACTCCTTGGGACATGAGAGAAGAGGAAGACAGAGGAGTCAGCGCTGGATCAGAGACCCGCACCGGCGCTGGAGGGACAGCTAAAAACTACAGGAAACAAGAAGACGATTGGATTAAGAGGCATCGTTTAAGATAAGTCCTTACTGCAGGATTGGGAAGTGGGGGGGAAAAAGTTTGACTTTAATGTCACTTTAACCCTTGCATTGCGCTCCAAGTTCCTCATTAAGCATTCCAAAGACCACAATGATCAGCAGGTAAGACTTTCACTCCGATTTATAAAGGGTCAGAATGAAATTAAACTTATAGCAAGCTACCAGAATTTGTCTGTCAAGCGCTGGAGGTTTAAAGCCTACAGAAGGGTCAGGGCTGAATAAAAATGATCATTTTTAACTAATGCAAGTAAATTGCAAACAACCAAAAAACGTGTTCCTGGAGTTCCATTTTACATCATCTGATTTGTCAGTTGGATTACATTAGAACCATTTGGCTCTGCTGTTATCTATGGGAAGCTTTGACAATTATCTTATTCTCATGGCTACAGCGTTTGTTTCATGTCTTGCCAGCGGGCTCTGAGCAGACGTGTGTAACAAGCGGAGACAACAAGAAGCATTGTTCCCGCATGTTTGCACGGGATTCCGTGTCCAAATATGAAAACATTTGATTCGGGGAGGTTTGTGTTCTCCAAAGACTCGAGGACAGTAGCACTGGGAGCATAAAGCACATAAGACTGTGTTTTCCATTGTTCCTCTTGGCGCACCTCCAAGCAAGGGCAGCCAGTGGGGGCGAATGGATGCCAAAGCAGTAGTTCCTGCCAGGCACTGTGGGCACGCATCACTTCATCTGTACGTGGGGCGCAGAGTATCGAAATACTGCAGCAAAATCAGTTTTGTTATTTTATCTTTTCATAGCGTATTAATTTTATCTTGTTTTTTTTGGCTGGAGTGTTGCTCTAAGTCAGGGGTGAGCAACTTCAGCCCTCCAGCTCTGCCTCTGGGAGTCATGCCTGTAACTGTCAGTCTTGAAATACCTAATGGGACTTGTAGTTCCACAGCAGCTGGAGGACCAGAGTTGCCCATCCCTGCTATAAGTGAAAAGCCCCTCTCCCGTCCTCCGCAAAGGGGAGGAAATCCCATGAATTTTGCAAGGTCCGCCAACACACCACAGTGGAGCCAAAAATGGACAGATCCCGATTCTACAATATGTGCACTGTGGTGCATTGCAGTGTGGCTGGGTTGCCCACTATATCATCGTGCCTTGGGGTGGCAGTCAAAATAATTAACATGGTGGTACACACATTGCCATGCATGTGTTGCATTATCTTTGCATTTAAATGGGACCTAGTTGACAAGAATTGGGGCAAACTGCCAGGTCAGAAAAAAACAATTCTATCACTGGTGACATATTACCGGGGCACAATCCCCCTGGCCAGGGAACTACTATCCATAATAGAGACACCCCTTACTAGCCTGTAGTGCTGCAGATTTGTTAGTGAAGGAGCAGCAAGTGAGTGACAACGCTGGTTCTGCTAGCTTGGGAGTGACTCCATGGAAAAAGGAAGAGCTATTTTAGAAATCATGTTCCTGAAAAGCTGCCACCAGTGACAGAATCGCTTGTCTGACATGGCCCCAATGCTGACAGGGCTCGATAGATCCTTAATAACAGAAGATTTAAAGGATTTGTAAAGTCCCAGCGTATCCTCTCCTGTTATAACATCGGCATTGTAATAGGAATACATACTAGAGATGTTTCTGATGAGTGTGAGTGCAATCACAGCTTACTTAAATCCCTTTTATGTAGTAAGTGCTGCCTTCCGTCTGCCCAGGGCCGGATTTACACTCTGTGCTGCCCCAAGGCCAGGTTCCTCAATTTTATTTTTTTATATTTTTATTTCTTTTATTATTTTTTTTATAAAAAAAAATATTTCATTGCTATCACACAGGAGCTAATAAGCCTCTGTGTGATAGCATTTGGAGATTAAGGGTTCTCTTTATTGCTTTATTGAACCTGTTGCTTCCAATACAGGAGTTCGAGTACAGTACTGCGTCAGCTGTGACAGCTGAGATGGGAAGTTTCAGTGTTCACACGGAGCAGAGCGGTGAAGGAATGTTCCCATCCTGAACTACCTTGCTGTGGTCCCGGGTTCCCCAGAAGAGCAGGGTACCCCGAAAACCACAGTGGGGAGGGAGGCGGCCAGCTGGGGTAAATTCAGCCGATGGGGAGGGGACAGACCTGCAGGCATATTACAAGTGATCTCAGCGGCATCACTTGTACTAAGCATCCCCACTCTACATCTAGCCCGCACCCGAGTGTCACCATTGCAGGGGTGACACTAAAATGACTGACAGTCATTTTGGTGTCACCACTCTCTAAAACGTCGGGCACTCGGTCATGGACCGAGAGCCCGACAGTGTCAGAAGAGAGGAGGGGACCTGTCGGCATACCTCATCCCACCGGGTGAACATCCCCTCCTCTCTCTGCCGGCACCCATCACCAAGATGGCCGCCGGCAGGCATCGATCACATGGTTGCGCATGCGCGAGGTCACGTCATGCGCACGTGCGATAACGACACCCGGCCTCGGGACGTCCTTGCCTGAAGCAGGATTAAATGTAGAAAAAAAGTACCCGCCTACTTCCTGCCGCCCCTAGGCCATGCCTCGGTGGCCTTGTGGGAAATCTGGCCCTGCTTCTGCCCATCATTTTCTTTAACCTCCTGGATTCCTGATGTGCTTTTCATCTCTTCCTGCTGCTTGATCGCAATTTCACAAGAATACATATCCCAGCATGCATTGCTTCCTGCCAGCAATGATAATGTTACATTGTTCAGTTGTTGAGTTGTGGGGAGTGGGGACACAAGAAACTGCATATTCACAGGGCTGAGTGATAGTGCATTGAGGAAGTCCATCCTATGGACATCTTCAGTTTACAAACTTCTAGATGGATATTAAGAGTGGGATGTAACTTATGGAAAATCAATATAAAAATACAGATTTATTTTTAGTTTTTGACCATAGATACCCTTTAAACCCTGGGTTCTCAACTGGTGGGTCGTGACCCAAAAGTGGGTAGCAACCCCATGTTCAGTGGGTCACCGTATGCCTCCCACTTTTCTAGGTAAGAGGCTACTCAGCATCCCCCTTGCACTGTCAGTTCTCACACCAAGCAGCCATTCAAAATATGCTCCTTGTGCCGAGTGCCAGCTCTAGGTGGGGTGGGGTGGGATGGGGCTATGGCCGCGAGGGAGCTCGATCCATACGTGCATTGCTTACAGCTCTCTCACCTGTCCTGTAGAGGTGCCTGGACCAGAGAGACGTCACATTCTGGCTCCCTGCACCTCTATAGGGCATTCCAGGGAGCTGTACCAGCAATACTCATATGGATGGAGCTCCATCACAGCACAGCAGCCCACACTGGACCCCAGGCTGAGGATCTACTCCAGTTCTATGGGGAGAATGGGTGGATCTTAAAAATCTTTTTTTTGGAGTGTGTGTATGTGTGTGTGAGAATGCCTGTGAGTGTGTGAGATTGTGGCTGTTTTTTAGGGCTCGTTCACTCTAGTACAGTGCCGTAATCCCACAGTCCCGTGCAAGTAATGCACCTTACCACGCAATCGCACCATTCTGGTGCAGGAGGTGCAATGCATTGCCATTCATTTGAATGGCACCGCATACACACCTCCCACCGACAGTTTGATCGCCCGCACCAAAACGCCTCTGCCTCTAGATAGGCAGAGCCAGCTGTCACTCACGCAGCTGGGTGGATCTCGACATCGATGTCGGGATCCGCTCCGGCTGCGGCTGTAGCTCGCGGTATACTGAACTTAGGGTAACGGGAGGACGCTAGTTTGTGTCCTCCCGTTATCCTAAGGAGAACTATGGGGAAAAGCCCTGACCCCATAGTTCTCCTTTAATGATCAAGGACAAATGTGGGTCCTGAGGTTACACAGGTTAAGAACCATTGCTTTAAACGATGGGGAAACATGCGGTAACACACTGCAACACAATGCTAAAGTATAAATGGGCCCTAACACTTTTTTTGGTCAGCTTGGCCTGCATGTAAATGTGGAGAAAAATATGCAGTTGCCGGAATGCTGTTTTGTTTTATTTTTGTCACTGCTCCAAAGTATTTGGTTTGCTGCATGCTGCACTTAGCTGAATACAGGCTGCAATTTCAGGTTATTTTCGTGTCTTGTCTCCATGACATTGCAGAATCACGTCCCTTACAAGAGAAATGTTTTTGTCATCTTCCTTTGTGCGGATGACACTGAGCAGACACAACGGCCTATTCAAGTGCTCCTGGAAACTATTTTAAGAGCCATTACTTGCGGTGAAAGCAAATGTTTATACAGAACATTTTCAAGCCAGCATTAGGAAGCACATGACTGAAGATAAGCAAATCTGTTTGGGTTTGCCAGGATTCAAGCCGGCTTCCCTGTCCCCTTGTTGTTGCTGGCACTATCCGGATGCTTCTTTAAAGATAAAAAAAACCATCAATATTTACATCTTGATGTCTTTATGTTTTATGTTACCTTCAAAAATGAGTGGGAGATCCATGGGAATTGAAGAGAGAAGATATTGCAACATAACCAGGGCCGGATTTACTCTCCCTGCTGCCCCAAGGCCAGGTTCTGCAATGTGCCCCCCTATCGCCAACCCCTCCCCCCCCCAATCAATGAAGAATGGCTTCCTTAAACTACATTTAGAGCCTGTTTTCCCAAAGCAGGGCTAAATGTAAAAAACAACTTACCGCCCGGCTGCAGGTTCCGGGCATCGGGGGATTCCACACCGCTGTTGCCCCTGTGCTCCCTGCCGCCCCGAGGGTCTATTTCAAAATCAGCAGTGTGGCTTTAACATGGTCATACCCCCACAAAATAACAAAGGGCACATTTATAAAGCAATGTGCTTTACAAATGTGCTTTGAGCACTATTAAAATTATAGGAAAACAAGAAACAAAAGGGCAGAAGGAGAGAAAAGTTGCGTGGTCTGTCATGTAACCAGCCTCTCCTCCAATCACAGAGCTCTCTCTCTGCTGTTTTAACCAGAGAGAACTTTGTGCATTACCGCAGGCTCCATGACCTGCGTTTTATGAATGGGTCGCAAAATGAGGGCCATGAGTATAATAATCTAGACGTTTATAGGGGTAATGGATAGCAACATTCTCTTTCTTATAAATAAGCCCCACAGGGATTTGTGATTGATCTAGGTATGATCGATCACTAAGTGATTGCTAAGTAATTGCAAATAAGAGGTCCATTTGGTTTCTAATTAATTGCAAACAAGAGGTTCATCATCAAGTAAAATAATGAGCATTGCAACTCATGGTATTGTTCCATGCTTTTCGATCAACTGGAAATATAGATCAAAAATATGGTTTAATCAGTCATAAATATTAAAGGAGAACTATGGGGTCAATGTTTTTCCCCATAGTTCTCCTAAGGGTCATGGGAGGACACAAACTAGCGTCCTCATGTGACCCAAAGCTCAGTATACCACGAGCTACAGCTCGCGGTATACTGAGACCACCGCAGCCGGGACGGATCCCGACATTACTGTTGAGATTCACCCAGCTGCGTGATTGACAGCTGGCTCTGCCTGTCTAGAGGCAGAGCCATCTGTACTCGCCCCCTCCCCCGTCCGTTCCGCCAGTCAGCGCTGGAGGATCGGACAGGGGAGGGGGAATCCCTGCAGGGAGCCGTGAGTGACAGTCACGGCTCTCTGCAGGGACAGGATCGAGAAGTGAGCGAGTGACGGCATGTGTGCGCTCACTTCCCCATCTATTGAGCCAACGTGTGACAGTTTCATTGGTCAGCTTGAACTATGAGCATGAGTGAAAATCACTCACCTCATAGTTCTCCTTTAAACAGGTATTTAATCTACCAGTAATACCAGTAATATGATTGGTTCACCAGAAATTCACCCATGGATGTTCTATGCGAGTCAAAATCAAGAGCTGTCTCGATGGATCAAACGCAGAGTCTCTGATTTTTATTCAGTTCCTTGGAATTGAATGATCAACTAAACAATCACATCGGTCCACGTGTGGCCACCATAGGCTTCTACAACACATAGGACCACAATCTCTCTGATTCCTATATCAGGCACCGGCAATGAAAGGTCACTGGGTGATATGGAGTCTGAAGTTCTACAGACATTGTGCAAGAACAAACAGAGGTGTAATTAGGGAAAGACACCACAAAAGAGCAAAGTCACTCTAGAAATAGAAAACTTTTCCTGCATGCCCAACAGTTACATCTTAAGTGGCCGTCCAATGGTTGAACAATTGGCAGAATCAGGGGGACGCAATGGTAACAGGATCCTGGACCCGTCATTGCTAGAGGAAAGCACAGAAGGAGGTAGATGTGTGCCCTAATCTGCGAGTATGCTGTGCATGCTTGCAAATGTTGGCAAAAGCTCAACTCTGCCAACGGAGTTTACTTCCGCTTTAACAGTAAAACAGCCCTGAGGACAAAGGCTGGGTGCCACGATGTAAAGTCAATTTCAGTTGAGAGCAAGTTGGGCCAAGATCGCTCACTGGGGTGAAAATCTAACATCACAAACCCACACACACCCTTCTTTTTATAATGCTACATAGGGTGTGGTGTGATCAAAATTAGGTGCGGTTGAACAACTCATCGAACAGGAGGCCGTCAATACAAACACCACAGTTAGGGTGCCAAAATTCCTTGTTATTACAATAACCACCATGCTTTCATAATTATATGCCCACATCTGCCAGAAAACATCTATACATCATTTTTCACACCACCAAACTGCATTCTTTACTCTCACAGACTCTCATTATCAGTTGACCTACACTGATCACATATCAAGTATGATCATTGGTGGAACCATTACCTAGAGTCTGAGGAATCCACAGAATATCTTTGTAGCCTTTGCAATCAGATTTGTGCTTGAACTCATCCATGCAGCCTTCTTCTAACTGCTGGGAGCGTGCTGATGAAGGGAGAAAATGTACATAGAGGTTGGTGAGTAAAGTAGACCGTCCATCTAAATGATGAGCTTTAATTGTTTTAGAATCACAATCTGGTAAAAACAATAGATAACCAGTGTTGAGGTGTAAATTTTAATGATAATAAACATTTAACTGGTATACAAGAAAAGGCATGTTGTAAAAGACCATTCAAATATCCCCATAGCTATTGAGGTTGAAGAGCTCTTTTTCCACAGGATAATTAATGAAAACATGGGGAGCAGGCCCACAAGTGGCACTACAGGGGGTAAGTGTTGGGCTCATGTAGCAGGATCCTGTTTGTTAAGTTGACCGTTGGACATGAAGTCAACAGAATGATGAGGATGGAACCCCTGGTAAGTGGGGTTAAAAAACATGGTCACATAAGAAAGCTCTGTATAGAGAAATGGAAGGATGGAAACAGAACACAAGATATACATATGAACGGAAAGAAGGTGTGAAAGAGAGGAAGGAGGAGAAAAAGATAGGAGAGAGGAAGAAGAATAGTTAAGAAATGGGCAGAGAGAGGGACTGGTGCAGTAAGTGCTTCCTACTAGAATGGGGGCTGCTATAAGGAGGTGAAGCTTTCAGGCGGTAGGGAGGCATGAGCGTGTTGAATCTATGGGGTTCACATCAGGTGTAATTTGTTTTTTTACTATGCAGTCCACTGTCTGACAACGTCATAATGTTTTTGTTTATGCCCTCCAATATATCATGACTATACACAAAGCTTATAAAGATGGATATTTGTTTCCTGTTTCGGGAACACCAGCTCAAACAGATAATAAAATGCATCTAAAGCCAAAACTTTTTTTTTCAGTTTTGTATAGAGTTTTGAGGGGTTTTATTGTTGTCTTTGTCCCTGTTGGGTTGATTTACTCTCTGTTTGCCCTGGTGAGGATTGTTACCAGGACCCGAAAGTGAGGGAACATCCAAACATTTGAGTTGTTGCCAGAACAGTAATAGAAATGAAATGTTTCAGTGGGGACACCTATTCTGGTAACAACTGCCTAAGAGTGAAACAAATCTCCCCAAGTGGTTCCCCAGGGGCCTGGAAGGGAGACCTGGGGGGGGGGGGGACCCCAGGGAGTAACAA
>NW_017307047.1:604044-635759 GCF_000935625.1 Nanorana parkeri | reverse complement strand
CGCCCCCTCCCCCGTCCGTTCCGCCAGTCAGCGCTGGAGGATCGGACAGGGGAGGGGGAATCCCTGCAGGGAGCCGTGAGTGACAGTCACGGCTCTCTGCAGGGACAGGATCGAGAAGTGAGCGAGTGACGGCATGTGTGCGCTCACTTCCCCATCTATTGAGCCAACGTGTGACAGTTTCATTGGTCAGCTTGAACTATGAGCATGAGTGAAAATCACTCACCTCATAGTTCTCCTTTAAACAGGTATTTAATCTACCAGTAATACCAGTAATATGATTGGTTCACCAGAAATTCACCCATGGATGTTCTATGCGAGTCAAAATCAAGAGCTGTCTCGATGGATCAAACGCAGAGTCTCTGATTTTTATTCAGTTCCTTGGAATTGAATGATCAACTAAACAATCACATCGGTCCACGTGTGGCCACCATAGGCTTCTACAACACATAGGACCACAATCTCTCTGATTCCTATATCAGGCACCGGCAATGAAAGGTCACTGGGTGATATGGAGTCTGAAGTTCTACAGACATTGTGCAAGAACAAACAGAGGTGTAATTAGGGAAAGACACCACAAAAGAGCAAAGTCACTCTAGAAATAGAAAACTTTTCCTGCATGCCCAACAGTTACATCTTAAGTGGCCGTCCAATGGTTGAACAATTGGCAGAATCAGGGGGACGCAATGGTAACAGGATCCTGGACCCGTCATTGCTAGAGGAAAGCACAGAAGGAGGTAGATGTGTGCCCTAATCTGCGAGTATGCTGTGCATGCTTGCAAATGTTGGCAAAAGCTCAACTCTGCCAACGGAGTTTACTTCCGCTTTAACAGTAAAACAGCCCTGAGGACAAAGGCTGGGTGCCACGATGTAAAGTCAATTTCAGTTGAGAGCAAGTTGGGCCAAGATCGCTCACTGGGGTGAAAATCTAACATCACAAACCCACACACACCCTTCTTTTTATAATGCTACATAGGGTGTGGTGTGATCAAAATTAGGTGCGGTTGAACAACTCATCGAACAGGAGGCCGTCAATACAAACACCACAGTTAGGGTGCCAAAATTCCTTGTTATTACAATAACCACCATGCTTTCATAATTATATGCCCACATCTGCCAGAAAACATCTATACATCATTTTTCACACCACCAAACTGCATTCTTTACTCTCACAGACTCTCATTATCAGTTGACCTACACTGATCACATATCAAGTATGATCATTGGTGGAACCATTACCTAGAGTCTGAGGAATCCACAGAATATCTTTGTAGCCTTTGCAATCAGATTTGTGCTTGAACTCATCCATGCAGCCTTCTTCTAACTGCTGGGAGCGTGCTGATGAAGGGAGAAAATGTACATAGAGGTTGGTGAGTAAAGTAGACCGTCCATCTAAATGATGAGCTTTAATTGTTTTAGAATCACAATCTGGTAAAAACAATAGATAACCAGTGTTGAGGTGTAAATTTTAATGATAATAAACATTTAACTGGTATACAAGAAAAGGCATGTTGTAAAAGACCATTCAAATATCCCCATAGCTATTGAGGTTGAAGAGCTCTTTTTCCACAGGATAATTAATGAAAACATGGGGAGCAGGCCCACAAGTGGCACTACAGGGGGTAAGTGTTGGGCTCATGTAGCAGGATCCTGTTTGTTAAGTTGACCGTTGGACATGAAGTCAACAGAATGATGAGGATGGAACCCCTGGTAAGTGGGGTTAAAAAACATGGTCACATAAGAAAGCTCTGTATAGAGAAATGGAAGGATGGAAACAGAACACAAGATATACATATGAACGGAAAGAAGGTGTGAAAGAGAGGAAGGAGGAGAAAAAGATAGGAGAGAGGAAGAAGACTAGGTAAGAAATGGGCAGGGAGAGGGACTGGTGCAGTAATAGGCATGAGCGTGTTGAATCTATGGGGTTCACATCAGGTGTAATTTGTTTTTTTACTATGCAGTCCACTGTCTGACAACGTCATAATGTTTTTGTTTATGCCCTCCAATATATCATGACTATACACAAAGCTTATAAAGATGGATATTTGTTTCCTGTTTCGGGAACACCAGCTCAAACAGATAATAAAATGCATCTAAAGCCAAAACTTTTTTTTTCAGTTTTGTATAGAGTTTTGAGGGGTTTTATTGTTGTCTTTGTCCCTGTTGGGTTGATTTACTCTCTGTTTGCCCTGGTGAGGATTGTTACCAGGACCCGAAAGTGAGGGAACATCCAAACATTTGAGTTGTTGCCAGAACAGTAATAGAAATGAAATGTTTCAGTGGGGACACCTATTCTGGTAACAACTGCCTAAGAGTGAAACAAATCTCCCCAAGTGGTTCCCCAGGGGCCTGGAAGGGAGACCTGGGGGGGGGGGGGACCCAAGAGATCAACACTCCAGGAAGTGTCGGTTTCCCAGTGGATTTTGGGAAATAGTTTCTCAGCAATGGAAAAGTGGCCACCAATTAACCTGTGAAATAAGGATGTTCTTCTCTCATAGCCAAAATAGTAAGGCAGAACTACAGTATGTACCATCTACCAGATGGGCCAGGGCAGGGAGGTTGGTTGGTGAGCCATTTTTCTGTGTTGGCTTAATTTACTTACAGTAAAGGAGGAGTCTGTCGGTGCTGTCATCGATTTCCTTCAAGATGATGCAATTTGGACAACGACAGGCATACAACTTGGTCAGTCTGTCCGGATGTCCTGCCAGCAGGATACAATTAAACTAGTCTCATAGCACTTTATATATATTAGATAAGATGGGGTCTGTTTGTACTACTGTGCTGATCACCCACCTTCTGTCCGAAGTTCGTTGCTACTTTCGTTCAGCAGGTAAATCCAACTACGCGGAACACACGAGCCATCCTTACTGGAGAGACAGAGACCAGTATAAGTGGATGATCAACATTCACATTACAGAATATACATATAATGTTAGTGAATGGGGTTCTACGGCGAATTAAAAGTTACAATTTGTTGGAGCTTACAGAATCAAAGAAGAACTGCGGGTACACATTTCATTAACCCTCTCGCATTCCTGAATTCTCCTTCTACAAATTGCTGGGTGCCTAGTTGTCACGTTGGCTTTTTAAACTTTCTAAAGTACTAACCCAGAACAATTATTAAAAAAAAACGAGTTTTGACAGTTGGCTACAGGTATGTTACAAGTCAATGACCCAAAAAGTACATGCCCGTGAGGCAACTAGCATTTTCAGAATGGGGTTATCTGTAGCAATGAGCTGCACATTTTGGACTGAGTGATCAACTGGTTTGTAAGAGGTTTGAAAATAGGCCATCTATGTCAAACTCGGACAACCATTTCTAGATGGTTGAGAACCTCTGACCCCCACCTGTTACCCACATATAATGCTGTTTTAACATCCCAACGACATGACAATTCAAACCTGTATCTAAACCAAAATCCAAAAATATAGTATATTGTAGCTTACCAATCTATAAATGTGGCAGCTGCATTAGGTTTTTTTTATGTTTTAGTTTTTTTTTTGTATATGCTTCCAGGTGATTGAGTTACACATGTAGCTATAAATGCTGGGGTATGTTCCTGACACACATTAGAACTAAGGAAGTCACTTGGATTGGCGGTGAAACGTCTTCAACAAAATAAGTCCAGATGAATGTGACTAATCCCTACTAGCGATGTCAGCATTTTACTTGGTGTAGGTTTCCTTCAAGGTCACGGCTCTCTACTGAAGAATCATTGCTCTTCTTGTGCGAAGCTAAATAGCAGTGAGAGGAATTCCACACCAATTCTCCATGTGTCCGAATGGTCCTGTGTGTAAGTGGAACAGTGGGACAGTAAAATTGGACTTCACAGGGCTTGGGACTTAGAATTCAGGGCTTAGAAATTCACTAGGCTTATGTACTCATCAGATACATAGTATTACAAAATAATTATGTTTAAATATTTGAAAAATAACATTTACTACATGGCAAAGGACTCCAAGAGCACTAGTCAAAGAGACAGAACAACTGTGGGTGCCAGCCTTGAAGCCCTTTGTCTGCCTGAAACATCGGCCTGCACCATAAGATAAGGGAGGAGTAGCTGCTGATGAGTACCTTCCAACTGTGTGTGCAAATTTCAGCTGGAGCTGTTGAGGTCTGTAAACAGTCAGCTTTATTCAACAGGCTGCTAAAAGGTAGATGAAACCTTATAAAAAGGGATCTAAAGCTCCACCTGCTGACTTATTATGATAATTATTATGATTAGCATACAATATTTCATATTTGCTTGACTAAAAAATATATTTTTTTCAATCTTGACCAAAGTAAAGAAAGAATTTACAAAACCACTATACATTTACTTTCAAAAAGACTCTATTGCTAAGTTAAATAACCTGCAAAAAAGAGTTTATACTCACCTGTCCCACCACCCGTTCTTCTGATCTTCTCTCTGTTCAAGAACCATCACATTCAACACTTTCTGATGCCTGTGTCCCCTGCAAAATGTGGTTGGGCTATCTTTTCTAGGGGGCCCAAGACAAATGTGGTTTTTGATCCTTTATTTACATGGCAGAGTTTTTAACCCCCAAGAGGGGCTGTAGAGTTAAGTGAAGGGTGACATCAACATGGGGCACTGACTTATCAAAGAACCTGGGAATCCAACCTCTACAATAGAATGTCACTGTCTCCTGATTCAATCGTCTATGCTCCCTATACTTTTAAACAATGTTACTCATCATTTTTGTATCATGCAACAATCTCATCCTATGTATGACCTACATATTTATTCCCTATAATAAAAGAGATGACAGATGGAAAATAACAGATAAAGAGCAGGGATAGGGTGATAGAGACATACGGTTTATCTCACACTCTGATGGATGCTGTGAACTCCAGTTTCTCTGTCTCTGTGCTTTCCCGAACGGTGAACTGGGCATTATCCATGACCGTGAAGATCTCCAGCGCCTGGCTCTTCGGATGTGCTGCCGCAGCTAAGAAGTGCCACTTCCCCATGTACTGCAACGGGAACTGCCAGGAGTTTAATATAAAGTCAACCATTGGATCAACATCAACCATGAAGATCCCATTGTGAGACCTCCAACTTTTATCTACAGCAAAAGTGCACAATCCATGTGTCTGATCAACAAGCAGGGCCACAGAATCTGTTTCGGGTTCCCCAGATAGTACATGATGATATTGGTCAGTGTCAGCAATGCATTGACATCAGTTTGACAGATTTCAGATATCATATAGAATTGATTGACAGGCCTGCAGGTGATCTTCAAACCTGCCTTTGATCTGCCTTAGCTGCTTTTGCATTTCTCATAGACTTGTTTGAGGAGAGGAGCAGTTCTAAAGCAAACAACTGAATGCATGACATATTCCTGATTTGAATTACATTATACTGTATCTGGTTTTATCAACCACATGGCACAACTGCAGGCATTTCTTGGGTTTTAGACATTTTTAGTGTACAGAATGGTTGGAACATTTGTCAGTTTTTTATGGTTGGCTTGGTTTTTAGTGTAGAGATTTCCTATCACTTCCTATTCTGCCAGGCTGACGCACTGGCGGATGTTACTGGAGGACAGGAAGTAAGTGGGAATCTCCCCAACAGGGAAGCAACACAGATCTGATACAGGTTGTAAGGTCCCACAGATGTGGTTTTAGAGTGACCGAACCAGACCATTGCACAAGTCATTGCACATGTTGTACATTGCACTGTGCAGGGATTCCCTAGAGATCAATTCTGAAACACTTCTGGACTGAACTGTTTTTGCAACATGTTGGGAAATATATTTGTGAGCAAATACTGATTTTTTCCAGAAGTTATCCGCCCACATGTTACATCCACCTGTGAGCTGTAGCAAGAACATTGAGTGTACGAGAAGATATCTGTCAATCTATGGCAAGTAGATCTCACCTTTAGCAATGAGACATTTCCACTCCTTTCCTGCACTGCTGTGACCCAAAACATTATCCTGAAATTGGTGAATAGAGTGTATAAGCAGTCAGCTGTTTGTTACCTTTTCTTCAAGGAAAAAGAATAATTGGTGTCTACTGAAACAAATGTATGTGTAATTAGGAATTAGTGAATCTGGCTGGGTTCTGTTCAGTTTATAGAATCTTGCTCAAAGTTTGATGTCCCCAAACCCTACTGAAGTACAAAGGGGATGGGGGAACTATTCAATTCTGGCCATATGAAGGGATAATAATAATCAAGCTATTGAAAAACAAAAGGCAATGAAAGTCGGGCACTGCCATGAGGGATATGGAACAATAACAAAAATATAAATGAAAACAGTCTCTCTTACCACGCATATGTTATATCTTATAGAATGGCGTTTGTGTTATCCATTCTTTTAAATTACTGGATATTGTGACTCACCTGACTTACTAACGCTAAGGCTCTCTGATCCGAATGGCATTCAGGAGCTCCCGAATGCAATTTGGAAATTTGGATCCCGATGGCCATTCGAGTCCAGGAGATTCAGCTTTAGTATTAATATCTGTATATGGTTTTCTGTGGTATTCACAGCGAATATTCGTAAACTCATCTGATACTAAAGAAATTCGGATTTTGGTCCGAATCCGAAACCCGAACCGCATTGAATTTCGGATCCAAATCCTGAATTCCTAAATAACGAAATATGTGAACCGAACTGAATTTTTCTGCAGCTTACATGTCTACTGTACTTACATTTTTTTTAGCTCCCCCTCCACTCCATTCAGCCAGAGAGAATGAGAGTACTGTGGCAGCTACTGAGTCCATGGAGTCGCAGCTTACACAGGGCAATGGATACCCCCAAGGTGACAGCACTGATTGGCCCAGCGCTGTCACATGGAGTGAGTCACATGCTCCTCCATATGTGGAAGTATTGGGTATTTTCTTCGGCTCCCGGCACTGAACGATGCAATGGGGGTGTGAAGGAAAAGTATATGCTGGGTGGGGGGGACTCAGGGGCCATTCACACTACATCCAGGTAATCTCCAGCCCAGACCAGATTGTTCCCGGGCCCAAAATGCATCCCAAATTATCCCTATGCTTTTCCTGCCTCTGTACAGACCTGCGGGCAAGATCTGGTAAATGGTGTGAACCTGCCCTAAAGCAAACCTGTTGCTTTGCCCTGAATAGGCAAGGCTCGGGTTTGCTTTATACCTGATGAAATGTACCATAACATATTTATATATTTGCAATGATAATAACTTCCTATCAGCTATTTATAAGAGTCAAACTTTAACATTAAAAATGTGAGTTTTTTGATATTATAAAATCTGAAATTGTATTTTTTTGAGAATAGTAACAGCAGGTCAGCAGCAAAGTGTCCTTGAATTTTGGTTTAGGATGTGGGCAACTGCTATGTAAGAAGGCCACGGGCTTATTAGGTCTTCCTTCTTCTATGTGAGATATGCAAAACTGTGACAATAAAGGACACAGATCTTTGGGTCCTGGGTTTGAATGCTACTGGGGAAAATATCA
The DNA here is from genome assembly GCF_000935625.1 of Nanorana parkeri. NCBI lineage: Eukaryota > Metazoa > Chordata > Amphibia > Anura > Dicroglossidae > Nanorana > Nanorana parkeri. The sequence goes on along the minus strand of NW_017307047.1, from coordinate 628,323 downwards.
GCATGGAGTTTGAACATCCTCCCCTTGTTTGCAGGGGTTTCCTCCCCAATACAAAACTTGGACAGTTTGCTTTCTGCAAATTGCAGATGGTCTACGGTACGGCAGGGGTAGCCAAACTCCGGATCTCCAGCTGTGGTGAAACTTTAAATCCCATGATGCATCTCTCTCCCGGAGTCATGTCTGTGGCTGTGAGAATCTTGCAATGCCTCATGGGATTTGTAGTTCCACCACAGCTGGAGGGCCGGAGTTTGGCTACCCCTGGTCTACGGCTTCAATCTTTTCAGAGTTACTGACCTGAATCAAGAGTACAGATTAACAAAATCAGAGTAAAGACAGAGCCCCTGATCTGATTACTTGTTCTAGGTTAGAGTCGTACAAAGTACTGGAGCCAATGGACCCTTATACCAACCAAGGAGATAGCAATCTGAGGAGAGTTCAGCAATGGCAGCCTCCACGGTTCCTCAGTCCAGGTTTCTTTTTAAAGCTAAAGTCACCTTTCATACCATGCTACACCCATATTCAGTGTGTAACATGGAACATGAGGCCATCCTGAAGTCCACAAGGGAAACAGACACCTTTAGAAGTGTTGACTTTCTGGGCCCCTCACCGCTCACATTTAGGGTTCCACCTTTTCTTCAAGCAAAACCCTACTTTCATACCATGTTCCATGCTATACTCCTATCTGGGTGTAACATGGAGCCATCCTGCCACCCCACCCTCATTTACCTGGAGCACAGGGTTCTACTCCTTGCAGGCTCCTGTGAATTTTTGAATTCGGCAGAAGGACTCGTAGATCTCCACAGAGCACGTGTAGTTTAATAATAATTTTCTACAGCTCCATAACCAAAGGTCCACACCTCTGTATGGATTTGGGGGATTGGAGGAAGAGTCTGCAAGAACCTGGGCATTGCACCTGCAATCCACTGATCAAGGTTGACACGCTTTGCAGGCTCAAATGCAAAAACTAGTAAATGCTCAAATGTTTTCTTTCTGCACTATGGATGCATTTATTAATTTATTGCAAAAAGTGAAATATGCCTCTAAAGGGACCCTGTCGCTGTACAAAACCTGCTAAGTGTAAATATTCGCCATTTCTGCTGCTCACATCGCTGAACGCTGCTCTGAAACCTTTTGTTGAAGTCCACAAGGGAAACGGACACTTTTGGAGCAGTTGCCCATAGTAACCAATCAGCTTCTATCTTCAGTTTGCTCAGCTAAAGGAGAATTATGAGGCGAGCGATTTTCAATCAGACTCATAATCTGAGCCGACCTGTGACAATGAAACTGTCACAGGTCGGCTCAGTAGATCGGGAAGTGAGCGAACACATACCGGCGCTCGCTCACTACTTGATCTATCCCTGCAGAGAGCCGTGACTGTCACTCATGGCTCCCTGCATGGATTCCCCTCCCCCGTCCGATCCTCCAACGCTGGCTGGCGAAACAGACGGGGGAGGGCACAGCTGGCTCTGCCTCTGGATAGGCAGAGCCAGCTGTCAATCCGGCAGCTGGGTGGATCCAGACTGTATTTTCGGGATCAGTATACCGCGAGCTACTGAGCTTTGGGTCACGGGAGAACGCTAGTTTGTGTTCTCCCGTGACCCTTGGGAGAACTATGGGGAAAAGCCCTAACCCCATAGTTCTCCTTTAAGCTTTGAAAATGAAAGAGAGAAGCTGATTGGTTACTACAGACGACTGCTCCAGTTTTAATAAATTCCCTTCACATAGGGGAATTTATTCCTTTGTAATAACAATTTCTCCACCTAAACAAAAATGTGTTTCACTTAAACAGCTGCAGCTTTTCACGATCAATCCTTGCCACGTTCTAAAATTAGCTGAATATAAATAAAAGGAGGAAGCGGATGCGAGCCAACGAGTCATTTATCATATAATTATTAAATTATGACATTTCAATGTGAGGTCATTCATTGGGGAGCCTACAGCACGTAAGCTGTAGGCTACAGGATCACTCCTGTAAGCTGAGTCAGGGCGGAAGTAAAGCAATCTGCGTGTGGGCGGAAGTAGAACTGGCGCCTCTGCGTTCCAAGAGCAGGAAGTCGGTCACGCTTAACCTTTACCCTCAGAAGCGGAAGGCAGGGAGTGAGAACCCGGAAGTTGGCCGGCTGCTGCTGTCTGCGTTATAACAGTTGCTAGTTATCAGTGTCTCTGGTTGCCGGTGGTGCCGGTATCGCAGGTAAGGCCTATTCGGGGGGTGTATGAGAAGAGGGGAGAGGGCGGCGGATGTACTGAGCAGTATATCACAGCGGGTCGGCTCTATGTACACAGTCATAGTGGCACAACATGGCTGCTGTCTTGTCATTAATAGATGTTGGGAGACTGTCCCTGGACCGATGGTCGTTATCACCTGAAATGTCCCTTACCGGAAGTTCCATTCCATCCTATTCGGTTTGGTAGATTCTATGTTTGTAAACGTTCTAAGCGGGGGTTTTTTTTTTTAGGTTAAAGAGAACCTGTCATTACAACTGAGCTCCAAGCTGATTGAAAAACACAGATTAAAGAGGCCCTGTCACTGAACCATTTACTGTAACATCATTCTTACCATTAGATTATATATGCATTTAATTTATTTAAGGATTCATTTGGATAGCTGCTCATCTGCTCATCTGCCTCTCTAGTCGTAGGGATGGTGACACAGACATTGATTTGTACAGAGTTCCTGTCCGCAGCTGAACACGGAGCCGTATGCACTTCTCGAATACTCATGCATGTTATTTACCTATAATAGCCTCCTTTGTGAAGACATTTAAATACCCAAAAGCTGCTGGATGCCACCATCTTGGATGTCATGTCAGCCGACTCGGAGCTGTCACTCAGGTGACACTATACAGTAGGAGTAGGCAACCTCGATGCTCCAGCTGTCGTGGAACTAAAGTCCCATGAAGCTTTTCAAGACTGACAGGCACGACTCCCATAGGCATCATGGGATTTGTAGTTTCCTCAAGGTTGCCTTCCATGGCTATATAGCATTCCCCTACACTCCTCCCATAAGGTTATGTAGGGAGGTTAGGGGAAGGGTGGAGGAGCTGGGCCAACACAGGAAGTAATTTAAACACTCCCAGAAGAGGAGAGGGCTATGACATGAAAGGAGGAAGGGAGCTATATTAGGGATTTGACTCATCTTGAAGTAGTTAGATTTTCTAGCAAGCTCTAAGGCACATTGCAGGTTATGATAAATAATTTGTGGAAAGGAAAATCGCTGCTAGTAAGCATTTTAAAATCATTGATTGATCTGTGCGTTGTCCTGCAATTGTTCCTGCTGGTGACAGGGTCTCTTTATGTTAAAGTTGACATGTCGTTTATAGCTGAACACCAGGCAGATGTATTAAAAACAAAATAAAAGACAAAAAACAAACAAACACTGCACTTATGAATTCATAACAAGAAAAAAAAATCAGTTCTGCCAATATAAACAATCGCAATATATACCAATAAACTAAATGTGAGGTTGTAGTCCATCATGGGAGTGAGCTTGGAGCCGTGACTACTTTACAACACACACAGGGACCATGGGGAACAAAAGTAGCCCCCCTCCAGAAGGAAGGACAGTGTCAGCACCAATTCAGAGATGATTGGAGGATCTACAGCCGAGTGATACACAATTAAGATACATTTATTTACCGGCGTATAAGACGACCCCCTAATTTTTGTGTTAAAATATAGGTTTTGGGCTATACTCGTCGTGTAAGACGAGTATAGCCCAAAATAATGTTTAAACACACCCACTTACCTCTATGGCAGTATTCCCGAGTGTGGCTCGGGGGTAATTTTCAGTACCATAAGCGGTTACCCCGAGCCAGACTCGGGATTACAGTCTTTTACCTTGTCCACGATCCCCGCTGTGTCTTCCGTCTTCTGGGTTCCGTCCCTTGCGAGCGTCTGTGCCGCAGGGGGCGGAAACGGCGGGAATTTTAAAAGTAAAAAAAAAAAAAATCAGACCGCCAGGGAGGCTAATCTGTCAGCCCGCTGGATGTGCGGTAATACTGTATGTACGGTAGCTTCAGCTACATACAGTATACCGCGCTGAGCCAATCACGGCAGGCTTTGTGTACATTAATAGAATACATTGCTCGCTGTGATTGGCTCAGCGCAGTATACTGTATGTAGCCGAAGCTACCGTACATACAGTATTACCGCACATCAAGCGGTATTGTATACCCGGCATATAAGACGACCCCCGATTTTCGGGGGATGTTTTTAAGTCTATAAACTCGTCTGCTATGCCTGCAAATACAGTACACAGTTGAGGAACTTGGATACATTTTGAAGCTTTGAGTTTAGTGTCACTTTAAGCACATTGATGCTGCTCTGTGGTCACCTTCTGCTGTGACTGGAATGAGTAAAACTAGAATTAGAACTCCGCACCGTGATACTGAAGTCCAGATACAGATTTATTCCAATTGTAAATTTGTACACAAAGCCAAAGTGTTCCCGGGGTTGGAAGAAAAACTACTCCCTTCTTTGGGGCTTTTAAGAAAGAGGACAATGTACGGGGACTTGGAAATAAACGGATTCTTCAGTATAAATCATATTCTGGCACAAAAAGCCATCCATCCATTCCCAAGTCCGCATACACTGTTCTCTTCCATCTGAAATGGACCGTTGCCTTAATCCTTCGGCTCTTTAGTGAATAACCCTCTAAGTCGGGTAGCCAAACTCTGGCCCTCCCAACTGTAGTGGAACTACAAATCCCATGAGGCATTGCAAGATTATCACAGCCACAGACATGACTCACAGAGAGAGATGCATCATGGGATTTGTAGTTTCACCACAGCTGGAGGGCCGCAGTTTGCCTACCCTTGGTCTAAGTTGGGCAAATATGGAAAGCAATGCTTTGCTGGGCGGTGTGTATTAGTTTGATCCGGATTCATTATTGAAAAGAAAGATTGAGGGTTTAATACTACTGTAATTCCAATCTTTTCCTATTCCTTGTCGGTACCACTTACCTTGCCAGCTTTTTGTTGCCCTGTCCCAACATTTTGAGACGTGTTGCTGCCATCAATTTCAATATTACATTTTCTCAGTTAAACATTGGATATGTTTTCTTTTTTCTATTGTTAATAAAAAATGGGTTTCTGATATTTACAAATCATTACATTCTGTTGTTTTTACACAGCGTCCCAACTTTTCTGGAAGTGGGGTTGTAGACTGGGGAGGGGAAGGGACAGCACTAGGTGCCAGTCAGACTCTGCTAAGAGGAGGAGAGAGCAGAGTGAGCAGATAGATGACATCTAAGTGTGCTGCTGCTTTGCCCAGTATGTAGGCCAGGGTACAGCCAAGGGAAATGGAGTCCATGATCTGGCTGTACTATCTGGCAGGATTACCTGGACACAAAATGAACAATACTTTGCCTGATGTGAACTGTTCCCATATGTGTCTTGTTTTTTCTGCTTGCCCGAAGTTCAGCTTTAAACAAACCCCTCCCTTTTGTGTTCCATTTTCATGAAAAGAGGTAGTTGGGTTTAGCAGCGATCGTGTCCTCTGAGCCCTTGGTCTGTACGTCCCTTGATGTTTGTCCGTGGTTTTGCCAGCAGGCTAATCACTGTGTGTAAATAGTGTGCGATGACTATAAAGCCGGTAGTTTTGGACTGGAAACACAAACTCTTTCTTTATGGATCTTTAAAGTAAAGGTTGTGAAGTCTGATTTCATCATCTCCTAGGTGGAACTACAAGACACAGTATAACCTCTCATCTAGCGACAGGGCCATATTCTACCTGGAAATGTCCTTCAGCTCCCATCACCATTACCTTCTCTCCTTTTGTATTTCAGGGAGCGAGATGGCAGCTGACGAGAAGATGGAGGTGACGGTGAAAACCTTGGACTCCCAATCTCGCACCTTCACAGTGGATGCAGAGGTGTGTTCACAGAGAGCGCATTCTAAGTACTGGGTGTCTGAGGGGCCAAAATACACGAGCAGTCCCATATATGTAGTACTGGGAACAGACTAAACAATATTATTTTGGGGGACACTTTAGTGAGAATGTAGAACATAGCGGTCATCTTTGCTTTATCATTATATTAAGTTTTGCCATGGACTTTCTGTAGTACACCCTGTACTGGATGTTACATCATGGAGCGATGTAAGACGATACACCAATAACTACTACCTGTTACATAGACATAAGGAACACACGTATAGTGTGACAGGCTCACCAAAGTACATGGGATATGTTCAAGGATATGATGGAATGTATATTGTAAGACCAAAAGCCATGGTTTTTAATTGTACATAATGAGAAAATTATTTTAAATCAATTTATTGATTATGTGAACATTTTGGAGTGGTACCAATAAAGTTCAAGAATATGGTGGTGGGGGGTTATTCCTATTAGGGCTGCAACAACTAATCGATTATAATCGGTAATGAGAATCGTTGGCAATGATTCTCATCATCGATTAGTTGATTTTCGATTAGTTGCTGCCGCTCTGCTCCTCCGTTCTCACAGCTGGTGCTGGCTGCAGCGGTCTGTTTCCCTTTTAATCCCCGCTACTCCTCCCGTCTGTATCGGCGGAGGCAGTGGGGAAACAGATGACTGCGGTGACTCTGCAAGCTCCCCGTTCCCCCTCCTCTGCTCCCCCATGCTTGCTCTTCTGCCAGTGTTCTATCAATCCCTGGACTCGAGTCTGGGGGATTCATAGCACATCGGCGTCAAGTCTCCCATCAGCGGCTGGAAACAATAGCCAGCCTGCTATTGCTTATTTTAAATTGCAAAAGCAGGCTGGCTATTGCACCTGCCTGCTGTCAATCATCAGAGGTGGGAACTGAAGGAGCACTTTCTCTTTCAGTCCCTTCCTCTGCTGATTGACAGAAGACGGGGGGCTGCAATAGCCAGCCTGCTATTGCAATTTAAAATAACCAATAACAGGCTGGCTATTGCTCCCAGCCACTGCCTACTGCGTTGACATTCAGCTGCCTCAGCAACTGAATCCAGTGAAGAGGAATAATGACACTAGGGGTCTAAAAGATCATTCATTTAAATTAGTAGCTTTGTAACATCTCTCCATCATTGTCTCGGCTGCCCACGCAACCTCACCCCTTTTGACGCTCGCTGCAATTCGGATCCACATTCGGCGGTCCTTATTTAATACAACCAGTCGATTAGTTGAAAAAATATTCGGACAACTAATCCATTATGAAAACAATCGTTAGCTGCAGCCCTAATTCTTATAACTAAAACTTTGTATACATTCCTTTTAGCTTCATGTATATGGAAGGTTTATGTTATTACAGTTCTGTAATCGAGCTGAAGGCAGGCTTGCTAGTCTGTGGGTTCTTCTTGTTGACACCCATAGGGGAATTATGATTATACTATGTGTGTGTCCACAACATTCCTTTTGTTTGAGCTGCCACCTTGCCCCTTTTCCTACAGATAACTGTGAAGGACTTTAAGGATCACATATCTTCCTCGGTTGGCATCCCTCCAGAGAAGCAGCGGCTCATATATCAAGGTCGTGTGCTGCAGGAAGATAAAAAGCTGAAGGAATACAGTGAGTACCTGGCTTTGTCTGCTGCATGGCAGGCTTTGAATAGAGGTTGCAGAACTTTCTCCTTAATAACCAATTTCTGTTCTGCTCATTCAGATGTGGATGGGAAGGTCATTCACTTGGTGGAGCGTGCGCCTCCTCAGACACAGACCACTAATGGGGGAGCTTCTGCGTCATCCAGCACATCTTCCAGCTCTAGTGGTGGCGCTGCAGGCGGATCAGGGCCTGGTGGTCCTGAGAGGAACGGAAACAGCTACGTGATGGTGGGAGCGTTTAATCTGCCGGTGAGGAAATCCACTAGACCATTTCATTTATATAGTACTCTAGTGCTTCCCACCATTCAACCGCTAGGCCTTCGGATCTCTATGAGAGAGCAGCAAGAACAATCACCTGCTCCTACAGTGTTGCCTTATAAGATGAGCAAGATTCTGCATCATTTTGGCCTGCAGTGGAGCAATACTGTAGGAGCAGGTGTGTAGTTTCTGTGCCTGGATATATGCCCCCAGCGACATGATCCGTAGTATGACATGCCCCTGACTCTTTATAGAATTCAGTATTTGCTATCTTCTGGTGTTCTGTAGTTAGTTTTTACCTTACACGCCCTGTTCCGGCATGCGTGCCGCCCCTCTAAGGCTACAGAAAGCTGTACTCTGCATGAACTGTAGTAACAAACAGGTTAGGCTGCTTGCTGAAGCCTCCAAAGAGAATCAGTCCATGCATTGCAGTCTGAAGCACAACTTTTATGTTTAAAGTTGAACTAAACAGCAGTGTGACGTCCTTGAGCTCTTGCCTGGTATGTGAGGGTGCCTAGGCACTCCTGTCCCTGCAGGCTCCTAATTGCATATCTACAAGGTGAGATCATCCAAAACACAGCTGACCCTGACTGCTTTTTTCACTTGATTAAGAGCCCATTTACACCACTTGGGTCCGTTGCGGTGTGTTATGTTAAGTCAGCGCATTTATTTAAGTGCACTGCCTAACACATCAAAGCAAATTGTACATGCACCATTTACTCCATCATACATCTTGTACACTGTTGCTCGTTTCTGTACTTTGGGCTTCAGTGCAGGTGCATAAAATGCAGGCACTGGTGTGATTGTGCCCAAAGAGTGAGACTTGATGATGCCCCTAATTTGCTTCTTGCTGGAGGCTTTGACATGGGAAAACAAAGCCCCGCCTCTACCAAGATGGCTGCTTCCACCCGGAGATACAGTGCAGAACAAGAGAAGTCTTGGCAGACAATACAGAACAAGGCATGATCAATTATCAGCTGCAGGGAGTCCATATGCAATGCTGGTGAATTGTCCGATGTTCTCTGCCTGATTTTGTTTTTGGGCACGGCTTCCACTATTCAGTTCCTCTTAAAAGAGAACTATGGGGTAAGTGTTTTTCCTCATAGTTCTCTTAAGGGTCACTGGAGGACATATACTAGTGTCCTCCTGTGACCCAAAGCTCTGTATATTGCGAGCTACAGCTTGTGGTATACTGAGGCAGCCGGGACGGATCCCAACAATACTGTCTGGATCCACCCAGCAGCGTGAATGACAGCTGGTTCTGCCTATCTAGAGGCAGAGCCAGCTGTGCCCGCCCCCTCCCCCATCTGTTCCCCTCCACTCAGCGCTGGAGGATCGGAGGGGGGAATCCCTGCGGGGAGCGGTGCCTGACCGTCACTGCTCTCTACAGGGAGATGATCGAGAAGTGAGCGAGCGACGGTATGCATTTGCTCACTTCCCGGTCTATTGAGCCGACGTGTGACTATTTCATTGTCGCACGTTGGCTCGAACTATGAGGTTGAGTGTAAATCACTCACCTCATAGTTCTCCTCTAAGCATGTGATGAAAAATGGATAAGCAGATGTTCCCTTAACAAGAAAACAATCGGCAGAACCTAGGAGGTAGGTAGCTGAAGTTGCATGCAAATCTCTAATTTTCCTGTAAGATGTGCTTGGCCTGCCACCCTCCATTTTCTCAAGCTGTCCTATTGGTCAGTAAGGCTGCCTATCGCATTAAAGAACCAGGGGGTAGAAGGGTGTGAACAAGCTTGACTTTTATAGGAAAAGGTCAAGATTTGCCTATACCTTTTGTTGGATACCACCTTGGATCTATGGATTGTTTTGACATGAGGTTACTTATTAAAGGTGACCCCAAACTAGTGTGTTTATCATATAGTAGATGACCTTTGGAGATCTAAACACTTTCGTTAGAATGGGGTGATATGTTCTTGTTCAGAGCAGAGTTCTTCTTTAAGCTGACATGTTCTTCGCCTCTCTTCCCACAGCATGTCATGTCGGGTCTGGGTGAGGCTGGCAGAGCCCCACGTGTTTCCACAGTCAGTGGGGTAAGTATAAAAAGCCTCATTCAGATTTACCTTCTCTGTGTTGGTTGACATCCTGTCCCTGCAAGCAATGTGTTCTCTCCTGTGGTGTTTGCATGTATAACCCTTTCCTGGATGGGTTGTTTACATGTAGAATAGGAGATCTAATATGTTCAGAACAATACTCTGATTTATACCGTTTACTCCTTCTTCTCTTCTCCACTTGTCCCGCTCCTCTTTCATGTCTTTCTGTGCCTCTCCATGCCCTCTCTGTCTTTTCTCGTCCTTCTTGCTGTTTCTGCATCCTTTCTGAACTCTATTTTTTAATGTTCCTAATTTCATCTTGCTCTTTCTCATCCCGCCTGATCCCCTCTGGCTCTCTTCTTCCTTCCTACCTTCTCTGCTTAGAATGATGGCTCCTCTCTTGATGTACATATAAACTTGGACCAGCAGCTCCCCATCCAGGTACGAGACGTGGAGATTCTGCCTCTAGTCCTATGACATGTATTATCATGGTTGATCAGTCGCTGCTCTGTTTGTCGCGTTTTCCCAAGTGCGCTGTTATAACAGAAGAGACAAACAGTGTTACAATTGTGTTTTAGCTGAGACTGCCCCAGATCTTTAGTTAGAAGATGGGTATTGCTTATAGATTTTGATGAAAGAAAGGGAAAATTTGCGATCGATACCTTTTTTGATATTGCAGTTTTAGATACAAACACTAAAAACCATATATAGGAACTTGTGAAATAACCAGTGGAAAGAACAAAAGTAAGACGCGTACTTTGCCCATACTGGAAACATTTTAGGTTTTTAGGCCCGTGATACACTGCATGCGAAGCTGTGAGGCACGGACGTTCGCATGCACTGTGTGAGCTGAGCCCGGCCAGATGAAAGACTGCATCTTCAGCCAATCGGCTCGTGCGTAACAACCGAATGGACTTTGCATGCTGACGCACGGGTCTATCTGCGCGAGCCCATTGGCTGAAGATGACATTTTTCATCTCGGCACGCTCAGCTATGCGAGCTCTTGCAAGCGGACGTGCCAGAGTGAGAATGACATGACTCCCTGCACTCAAAGGTCCGTGCACCACCTCTCCGCACTGCTTCACGTGCAGCGTGTCACAGGCTTGAGGCTGTCGCAAGCTTAGGCACTTCAACTGGTGGACCTTAACTCAAAAAGCGAAGACCTGCTCTTAGAGGGAACATTTAAAAATGTTAATTGTGCCAAAGCAGTACCCTGAAAGATTTCCCTGTTGTCTTGAATTCCTCCTGAAAAATAGCAGTGCAATTCCTGGTATGTGAGGGTGCCTAGGGACTCCTGTTCCTACAGCCTCATAGCTGTATATCTGCAGTGTGAGAACTCAGGCGGCGCTGCTTCTGACTGCTGGTCTTGTGAGGTTTGAAATGATATTTGGTGATGTCACTACTGTGCTGCTCACTGTTCTCCTTGCTGGAGCCTCTGACATGAGGAAGCAAAGCCCTGCCTCTACCAAGATGGTTGCCTCCACACAGAGACACTGAGCAGAGCAAGGCATGGCAAGTCAGTAATGGGGAAAAGATCAGCTGCAGGGAGACCACAGGAAGTACTTGTGACTAGTACTAAGTTGAAAGATATCAGTTTTATCTAGGGCTGCAACAACAAATCGATTATGCGAATAGTTGTCAACTATTCTCAATTCCGATTAGTTGGTTGGTGGGGGAGAGATATATTTTTTTTAAATACAACTAATTGATTAATGGAAAAAATAATTGGGCAACTAACCGATTATGAAAATCGTTAGCTGCTGCCCTAGTTTTAGCAAATATATAAAAACAAATATATTAACTATTATGCATGGCAAAAGCTTTGTAAAGCATATGTGCTTAATATGTTGTGATTTTCACCGTAGCTTTGGCACTCTTCAGGCATGGCGGCCCTGCAGGCTGCATGCATCTTCCCTTCTTCCTTTTTTGTTTACCTGAAACAAGCATCTTTCTAGGCCAGAGGCTCAAAATATTGAAGCAAAAACGTCAACATAATAGCCAGACAGCTAACTTTGTCAAAGTAGAGGTCAGCGTTGGTGGCCCCCATACTTCTCTTATGACAGAGTCATTTTAAGTGACAAAAGTTTGTTTTTCTTTGATTTGAACTGTTTGAAGGAAGACTGTCATGGAATCAGAAGGGTTTGGTTGTGTACTGTTGGAAGTTTTAGATGACTTTTTAAAAAGCGTTTTATTTTTGATTTTTGTCATTTGAGAAATACAAACGGCAATAGCAATTGGATGAATCAGAATTTTGGATACAGCATTCAATCACTGTACAGCATACGTTCCCCATGCGCTCACACTTTCCAGTCGTCTGAAGTAAAACATTTAAAAAAAAACACGTTTTTGAAGCATTGAGCTATCTTTTCAAATATTAAAAAATAAAAAGATGTAGAAAGAGACAAAATGTAAAGTTTTAAGTGTATTTCCATACTTTTGCAGCCAATTTGGAATAACACCTACTTTTATATTTGTTACATGTTCCCATTCACAAAGCATAACTTTAAAAAAAAAATCTAAACATTTCTGCTTAGCTTTTTACTTGCTGAAACATTTTACTTGGCTTACTTCTTCTATGTAATGTTAAAGTAGAATTAAAGTCTCTTTTTTGGGGGGGGGGGGGCATATATCTACTGCTAGTATTGGATATATACTACTACTACTACTACTACTACTACTACTCCCTAGTAGTAGATCTATGCCCCAACATAAAAAATAAAAGTGACAAATACCACTTGTGTCAGCAGCGCTCGCTCACACTGTAGAAATCCAAACGCTGTGAAGGAGAAAGTGTGTGCGGTTGCATGCGCTGTACACATATTCCGAGGAGAACACTGCTGACATTGAGTGAACGCCACCGGGAGCACGCACGGCAGACTCCGTTGGACTTGAAGTCTGCCGTGGATCAGAGACCGGCACCAGCGCTGGAAGGACTTTGTAAAATGAGTGGAAGGAAGAAGTTGTTCGGATCAAGAGGCATCACACAAGTCCTTAAAGCAGCATGGGGGGGATTCTATCCTTAATGGCACTTTTAAGGAGGGGAGCTGGGGTGTTAAGTTTACCATAATTAATCCTGTCTGGACTGTGCTGGCAGATTTCATTATCAGTTGTAAACTAGATGTGCACACTGTCTTTTGTAACAAAGGGTTAAAGATCAAGGCTTCGGTAGTACATAGTATACAGGTGAAACTCGAATAATTAGAATATCGTGCAAAAGTAATTGCAGTAAGTGCTGCAAAAGGGGCCCAAACCAAGTACTGAGTACATATGCATGCTTGTACTTTTCAGAGGTCCGATATTGTTCTATGTACAATCCTTGTTTTATTGATTGCATGTAATAATCTACTTTTTTGAGGTTGTGGATTTGGGGTTCTTGGGGTTTTCATGAGCTGTAAGCCATAATCATCACAATTATGACAAATCACGGCTTGAATTATCTTGCTTTGCATGTAATGAGTCTATCTCATATATTAGTTTCACCTTTTAAGTTGCATTAGTGAAATAAATGAACTTTGCACGATATTCTAATTATTCGAGTTTCACCTGTATTACTAGTATATTAATGTGCTTAAAAAAACGGTGTCTATGTGTCTGTCCTTTATCTGCACGTTGCCATTTGTTCTAAGCTGTAGAAGCTGCCTATATAGTCCTATGTTTAATCCTGCTCCAAAGAAAGGTAAGAAATATGTCATTTGAAATGATTTTAGGTATGCTGTGTGAATGGGAACGCATAACAAACATATAGTAGGGGTTTCTTAAATTTGACTTTTGGAGGTGGAAGTACACTTAATGTTGACAAGTATGCATGCCATGTCACACCTGACTGGTCACTGGGGATCCAGTAAAGTACTGTAGTAGCAAGAGCTAATAGCAAGCTCCAGATCCTGCACTTTGCTGAGTAGCTTTCCCCCTGCTCTGAAAACACAGGGGGTCCCTCACTCGGCACATCAGCCATTCAAAGAATTCTAGTTTTGTTTTTTTTTAATCAACAAGGGGTAGTGATGTCACTTGACCTTCCCAAAACAGTGCTGACACCTTGATAAGCTTGCACAGTACATGTGTTAGCCTGCAGGATCAATCTCTAGGTGGGCAGTAGTCAAGCCCACGTGTGCAGTAATTAAGCTTTGACTTAAGGGAGATCTATGAGGTGAGTGATTTCCACTCATCCTCAAAGTTAGAGCCGACCTGTGACAAAGAAGCTGTCGGAGGTCGGCTCTATCGATCAGGAAGTGAGCAGAAACATGTTGCCGTTCCGCTCACTTCCCGATCGTCTCTCTGCAAAGATCGGTGACAGTCACCGCTCCATGCAGGGATTCCCCCCTCCTCTCGCCACCGCAGAGCTCAGGAACAGATAGGGAGAGGGCGGGCACAGCTGGCTCTGCCTCTAGATGGGCAGAGCCAGCTGTCACTCACATAGATGGGTGGATCTCAACAGTAATGTCGGGATCCATCCCAGACGCGGCGCTCACAGTATTGACTGAGATATACTGAGCTTTGGGTCATGGGAAGATGCTAGTATATGTCCTCCTATGACCCTAAAGAGAACTATGGGGAAAACACTTGCCTCATAGTTCTCTTTTAAGCTCTGAAACTTTCAGGTCCAGCCCCCACCAAAACCAATAAGAGCATCTTCACAGCCCAAAACTGGCATCTAATTAGATTGTGGGGTGGTGGGGTTGAGCCCAGCAGACCTCAACGTCCGTGCTTTCACTTGTATGCCTGAAATCGAAAGGCCCCAAAAGTGCACAGAAGACGACTCTAAGATTAATGAAGGGACTTCCAGGCATGCAAATACTTACCAGAGAGCCCTAGATGGAAATGCCCAATGCATCTCAAAGGGCAATGCAGCAACTCTTAAGTCACCTGCTCTGCAGTGGAGTTTTGCTGGTGATCCACTTTGCTGTAAACATAAAAGCTGCATACAGGATGTTTGGAGGCCCCTTGATGGTTCCTGCTAGTTTCTGTTTTACCACATGACATGATTAAAGCCCAACTGAGCCTTCAGTTTACATTAGCTAAATACATTCCACTTTGATCAAAACATAAGGTGTGCAAAGTCTGTTTTCTTTGGAAGGCAGCCACAGCCTGAGTAGAAAAGCCGTCCCCTGCCAGCATTCTGTAGGGAAGAGCCTTGATCTGTATAGAAGCAGTGCTTTCTTGGCAGAGATCCAATACCCTCCCTGGTTAGTCAGACCTATAGCTCTACAATCCGTATGGAGCATGAGCTTTGTTGATTAGAGAGTAAGGGGTCTGACACAGTAGATGGCCTCTCTGTTCTCTGCAGAGAGGCCACTGCTTCCACACAAAGAGCAAAGTCCTTCTGTAGAATGCTGGCAGGAGACGGACGTTTCTACTCAGGCTGAGGCTACTTTCTGAAGAAAACAGAACTTTGCTCACCTTTCTGTTTTGGCGCACACGGAATGGATTTAGATGATTTAAGGTAAAGGTTCAATTGGATTTTACATTATTTAAGTATAACTGGCAATTGTTTTTAAGATCTAGAGAAGCCAGGGGCCTGATGATACACTGTGGTATGTGAAACATGCTTTTAGACTGGACTGGTTATACCATGTGTGTGTATATTGCAATCAGATCTTTAATACGGGAGCTAAGAGGCATGTGAATGTAGGTGGTGGGTTCTTGTCAGCTGCTGTTATCCAATACTGCACCTGTGTCTGACTGCAACCGTCTAATGCATTCTTTGTCTGTTTTCTGGCTTACTGTTCACCTTTTCCTAATTCATGTTCCAGGACAGCACAGGAGAGAGGGGATCTGACTACCTACAAACAGGAAACGCATCATCCACAGTTAAAATAAAGTCCCTCCCTCCCAACCACATTAGTTATTGTATTTCCTCCAGTCTAACAGGAAGGTGCAGGTGCCTCTTAGTGTATGCTCCCCTATGATGTCAGGAACAATGGATATGGATGGGTTGCATGCCTGGGCTCGTCCTGGCTAGGATTAACTTTTCTGTGGGACCCTCCCTCCCCATTACCTCCTCATCATTATTCCCCCCAGGTTCCTTATCTGCTTGAGGAGAAACAACTATACCTGTGAGCACAGGGGCTCCAGTTGAGTCCTCACTTCCTCAAATTTGGTCAGATCCTGAGTTTTCTCCTTTTTGTTGCTTATGGTGGTGTGGGGTAAGTGACTGGGGGCAGAGATCTTCTATGTACATGCAAGCAGTCTGCTGTGCAATAGTCCTCGCATGTCACGCGTATGCAGTTCTCACTTTTTCTGCTTTGAGGACAGAAATATTGCATGCAAATATCTTTGCTCTTCGATTGGACTGGGATCTGACTTACGCCTTTCACGCTCCCCATTTCATATGATACCAAAGGTGCTCCAATAGTTCGTCAAAGATAAAGCAAATGTCACTTTATTTACACTGTTTTGGCCTAAAAGGGGCCCATTGGCGAGTCTTTGCAGACTGATCATTTTCCCGCCACGGAAACTTCTGAAGGAGATCAATCTGTTTCGCCAGGGCTCGGTTCTGCATCCTCATGTACACCACCTCTGCCTTACAGCATGGCTATTGAGAGGATAATCCTGATGGGTAGAGGGCTATAGGTAGTATAGTATCTACCTTAGGTAGCAGGAAAAGTAACGACTACAGCATAATGTAGAAAAGGTTTTCCCTTTTGGGTCAATAATTTTTTTTACATATACCCATTATCTCTACAGTGTTCAAGTTCCTGCAGGAAGGAGCAGATGAGTCTGTCCTGTAGCACATTGGAGGCTCACATAGCAGCCCTTCCTTCCTTTTTTGGATATTGGTTTATCAGAAGATCCCTCTTGAGAGGTTTTTGCTCCATTTCCAGAAGCGAAATGCCTGTTAGGAAATTCCCCTCATGTGACGTCTCTACTGTTCTCCAAGCATTTCCACTTCCTCCTTTGCAGTCCATAGAACAGTGTTCAGACAAAATCCTGACCCTCAATATGGTTCTATGAGTCTCCCTCATGTCAGACTGAGAGTTAGTGAAACCCAAGCTCTTTTCATGGCAGAACCTAATGTCTTATCTTCCTGGGCTGTATCACCTTGAGAACAGACTCAACATTTCTGACAAAAATAGCTTCCAACTTCCACGGAACCCAGGCTGTCACCATCCCTTCCTTATTTCCTAATCCATCCAGTGATGAGAAGCAAGCATTTCACAATCTGGACATTAGAAGGTGTCTATTGCATTACCTGGAAATCACTTGGCCTTCGAGAAGGTCCAAGAATCCTTTTTTTGTTTGTTTGTTTTCAGGTCCTATGAAAGGCTGTATAGCACCTGATATTACTACCGCCAGGTGGATCAGACAAGCTACAGCTTTGTCCCGTCATTCTCTTCACTTCAATCCTTCAGAGGGCATTATTGCACATTCTACTAGAGCTTTACTCTCCTCTTGGGCTTGGAAATCTTGGACCAGGCCTGTAAAGCAGCTTCCTGGACCAGTTTCCTTTTATTTTAAATGTGGGTGATGTGTTTCATGTTTGTAGGTGGGCTAGTCCCCCTCTCTACTGCGCTGTCCTGGAAGATCCATGGAAAAGACGTTACCAGTTTTACTTGTTGCCTCTGGCGCTCCTTCCCAACTCTCATCTGCTGGTCTTCATTTTGTTTTTGCTTTTGCTACCATTGCAACCTTTTTATCTTTTCACATCCTCTTCGCTTGTTCTCCGCTTGCTCTTGGTAATATCCTTCTTCTATATCCTTCTCTCCTATGTCGTTGTTCCTTCCTACTACTCCCTATACAGAGTGAGCCTCGCGTTCGTCTTGTTCTGGCGCAACACATATTGCAAGATATTCAATCAATATTGGATCGCCTAGAGGTGAGTGTTTAAAGACTGACTGTACCTGTACAGCATTGATGTGGTGTGTGAGGATGGAGATGATACTGCTGTGTTTACTGTAACTATGCTCTATGCATGCCATGGTGTAGTGTGTGTGTGTGAGGATGGAGATGACACTGCTGTGTGTAATGTACCTGTGCTGTTTATAAGATTAGGTAGCGGTGTGTAAGAAGGACATTGACCTTTCTTGTCTGTAATGTTCTCTTGGTGTGCAGCAACAACCTAGCAATGATCCGGCAGCAGAACCCATGGAAACAGCAGGACCTGAAGGTGAATCAGGAACTCGGGAGACACCATCCCAAAGTGCACCAAGCTCGGAGGGACAAGCTGGTGCAGCACCAACAAGGTAACACAATTACTTTCTACTGTATAAATATCAGTATTCCATATTCGAGAGTGCACCAATCACTCTTAGTTTCTTTGTGTTTTTTCTGTTTAATCCTGCTCATAATATTGTCTGTATTCCACTGCAGCCACCCGACCCCAACGGAGTATGTTGAGATCCTCCAGTCTTTATCCCGGGTGGAAGAGCGCCTGGCTCCCTTCATGGAGCGCTACCGGGAGATCATCAGCAATGCTACCAACGGCGCCTATGAGAATGTAAGCGCAACTTCTGTCTTTTGCATCCTCGGGGTGTCTGTAGACATTTATTTAGTGAGACCTGGTTATGAAATCTGGTGTTAAAAAAAAAGGGTCCGTTTCTGTTCCAGTTTTCACATTAGCCTCATTGGTCACCTATATATGATGTATTTGAACACCCACTATCCCTGCTTACAGCATTCTATTGGATTGATTTAGGAGAACTTTAGAAAAAGTGGTGCTGTTGACCTCAGTAGCCAATTATATGCCTAACTGGCTGTTTTTTTTCTTCAGTTCAATACATTTCTCCCATTGGGGACCCTCATTTTTGATCTGCTTATTTGTTCATGAAGTAAATTACACTTGGGTGGTTCATATCTGTGCCATTCTAGAAGATGTAAGGTGCTGTCACATGAGCCATTTTTTTTTTCACTCTGTGTCTCTTTTATAGGAGGAGCGAGAACAGTCGCAGCGAATTATAAATCTTGTTGGCGAGTGTCTTCGGCTGTTAGGGAACGCTTTGATCGCAGTGTCTGATCTGCGGTGTAATCTATCCATGGCCACACCTCGCCACATGCACGTGGTCCGACCCATGTCACACTACACAGGTCCTATGCTGCTCCAGCAGGCAGCCATCCCTATACAGGTGAGATGATAATTATATTACCCTCTGTCTCTTTCTCCCCCTCTTTCTTGTCCCTCCCCTCCACTCTCTTTGTCGCGCTCTCTCTTTCTGGTAGGCATGCACCGATACTAGTATCGGTGCCGATGCTGAGTATTTGGGCGAGTACTCGTACTTGCCCAAATGCTCCTACGCCTAGCACGATAATTCCGGTATCGGGAAGCTGGGCAGCCTAAAATGATTGCTGCCAAGCTTCCTAATTGGCCAGAAAGCCGGCTCCATGCTGTCTCATTACCTAGTGACGAGAAGCATGGTCCCCAAGCATGGTCCCTAATCGGGAAGCCGGGTGGCGAGTCATTACACGCCGCCTGGCTTTCTTAATGCGACTTCTGGTATCTGTATTCGGTTTCGGTGAGTACAGAAAAAAATATCGGTATTAGATACCGAAATACCGGTATCGGTGCATCCCTACTTTTTGCCCCCATCTCTTGATGTTCCTCTCTTTTTTGCCCCTCATTTATGCGTTGTGTTAAAGTGGACCTTAGAGGGGGGGACGGGTCCAGACAATATAAGTGGACCTTACATTTTACTACAAGCTCTGCTTTAAGGCATCTCATTTATTGGGTGCACCAAAACATGCATGGCGCATTTGTGTGAGTTCCTCCATCTGTTACCACCATGCACAGGTGTGAACAAAGTCCTAATGGAAACCTCCCTGAATGGCAGCGTCCAGTATAATGAGGCAAATTGCCTTTTTTGCTTACTGCGAATGTTGAATTGCTCTCCCTCTAGATTAATGTTGGTACCACGGTGACAATGACGGGGAATGGAGCCCATGGCGGTCAGACAACCAGCGAAGGAACGACAACCTCAACCACTCCTAATAGCAGTTCTGAAACAACACGTGGAGCCAGTGACACCGCGGCCCCTCCTTCTGCAGACTCCGCCCCACCTCAGGCCCCACCTACCTCTGCTCCTCCTCCGCACCCACGCGTTATACGCATCACACACCAGACAGTGGAACCAGTCATGATGATGATGAATATCCAAGGTGAGCTAGTTAGACTTTGGATCTGGTAAGCCGCCCTTATGTGGCACAGTACTTCAGATTATAACTTTTGTTCCATTTTTTATCTTTCAGAATCGGGACCCGGGGGGTCATCAAATATTCCCCCGACCTCAGGAGGTGAGACAAATGTCAGTTGTGCTTAGCAATATGTTCAGTGTGCACCAGCCAGTCTAGTAAACCAGATACCTCTGCCTTATGGTTCACCCAGGTCATTGAGCTTGCTTTTCTCCATGAACCTGCATTCTGCTTGTTGATTGCACAGTGAAGGAGCCTGACCGGAGTTATTAGGTCAGCACACATAGAGGAGCACAGAAGATGCTCAGGTTTGGGGCAAACCCCTTGGAGGAACTGTGAACCTGAAAAGGACCCCCTCTTATGTATTACTCTTATCAGGCTCTCACTCCCTGTATGATTTTTTTTTTCATGCATGTCTGCAACAAACTGTGTACTAGTGATTGATGTTCTTTGTTGCAGGTGGTGGCGCACATATACACATGCCTGGGTTACCTCCTGAATTCATGCAGGCCATTTCCCACCAGATCACCCAGCAAGCCATGGCTGCTGCGTCAGGTGAGTACAGGGCACCAGTGCCTGTTATAAGCCGTGAATTCAGGTAAGAGACAGGTCAGCATTCATGGGGCCTTACAGCCTGACAATGTGCTGACATCTCTACTCTGAAAGGGAGAACATTCAGCTAAATAACAGCACAAACTTCTATCCCTCAGATGTTCTCTTTCACCCACTCCCTAAAGTTAGATGAACCCTTAGGACTTGTTTCCACCATCACCAGACCAGAGCGTTTTTTAAACGCACCAGAAATGCATCCCTGTGTATTCCTATGGTATTTTAGGGCTGCAGTTCCCAGCAGTGCAGTCAGTGCCAGTGCTTTCAAAACAAAGTACTGCAGGCGCGATTTTTCTCTGCTCTGGAACGCACCGGAACGCGACACAATGCGCATGAATGCACTGGAACGTAAGTAAAAAAAAAAGCAAAACACTACTGGTCACCTTTGATAAGCTAAACAACATTGTACACATCCTTTATGGAAAAGGGGCATTTTCACCTGAGCATTGATGTCCTTGTCTGTGTCCTCTGTGTTCTGCAAACATGGTGGACTAACATGCGGACACAGATCGGTTTGTCACCTATGTACAAGAATGTCCTGAGCTTTATGACCCAAAACACGCAGGATTATCACACACAGGGCCAAGACATTCCATAGCTCCATGTTTGATCACCTCCTGTGCTCCTGTGAAGGCCACAAACACATGAAAAGCTTAGAAGAAGCAGGAAATGACCTCAGAGACCTAATCCGCATATTGGGAAAAAAAAAACCAACCGTCTTGAACGTGTCAAAAACACGTTAAAACGCATGCAGCTGCAAAAAAGCATCCATATCTGGTCCGGTGATGGTGGAAACATGTCCTTAAACCCTACTGTGTACCTAAACTGAGACCTTGGTGCTGAAAACGGCATGCTTTGCCTCAGAATATGATCCGGTATTATTCCAGGACTTTTTATTATCAAAATGATATATTTATTATCAAAATTGTTATTTACAGGGCAGCAAATTCCTGGATTTCAGGCTGCTTCTCCTCGTTTTGTATTCACAAGGCCCGCTGCTCCTCCTCATCCACCCCAGCCTGGAACCACGACCACCACACCTCCCACTGGATCAGGGACTTCTCCTGGGGCAGGGCCCGGGACAGCGGTAAGTGAGGGCAAGTTACCTTGTAAGGCCATTCATTTTATTTTTTTTCTATTTTAATACTTAAAGGAGAACTATGAGGCGAGTGAAAATCACTCAGCCTCATAGTTCTAGCCGACCTGTGACAATGAAACTGTCACACGTCGGCTCAATAGATCGGGAAGTGAGCAAACCCATACCGTCACTCGCTCACTTCTCAATCATCTCCGTGCAGAGAGCCGTGACTGTCACTCACGGCGCCCTGCAGGGATTCCCCGCTCCGATCCTCCAGCGCTGACTGGCGGAGAGGACGGGGAAGGGGGCAGTTACAGCTAGCTCGGCCTCTAGATAGGCAGAGCCAGCTGTCACTCACACAGCTGGGTGGATCCAGACAGTAATGTCGGGATCCGCCCCGGCTGCGGCGTCTCAGTAAATCGCGAGCTGTAGCTGGCGATATACTGAGCTTTGGGTGACAGGAGGACGCTAGTATGTGTTCTCCCGTTACCGTTAGGAGAACTATGGGGAAAAGCCCTGAACCCATAGTTCTCCTTTTAAACAATAAAAATATAAATATGCAGCTTATCTAAACTCAAAACACAAAATGTAATACAATACATTGCAGCTTACAAGTCCTTAGATGTGTTGGCTGCTCTTGTTTCCTTTTATTATTTTCACCAGCTGATCTTGCCAGTAATTTACTTCCTGTCCTAGGTTGACAACACTTGCTGTACTGTATGTATGGTAGGAGCAGTGTTGCCACCCAAGGTCAGCAAGTGTGTTAGGACTACAGAACCCTCTCGTCACCTTTCTAACATAGGGCGGTTGTAGGTCAACAAGCAGTCCACAGAAAAAACTGTAGTCCTAACGTATTCCCTGTTAACTTTGAGATAACACTGCAGGGTGCACAGAGCAGCATTGGATTCCGCGCAGGATCAACCGGTATTTTTTTGAGCAGTTGTTACAAAACACTTTCAATTTATATATTTAACAGGCACAGAGAACAGATAAGCTGCAGATCCACTATAATAATTAAGAGAAATGGTTAAAGTGGAACTATAGCTGTTCTTGAAAGGTTTGTATTATCACAGAACAGACATCCTGTATCTCTTCTGTAATAAAGGGCTCTGACCTTGCTGTGTTCATTCTTCCTTTTTGTGTACACTGAGCTGTGAATGTGTACAGTCCCTGCCTCTGCCGGGTGCTAGGATGAATGAACTCGCATGCATGATAGTGAAGTCATCCCGGGGGGACCAATCAAGGTGGCTGAAGATGCCGGACTTCACATTGCTGGAGAGGAGGCAGGTATAGGTACGCTTTAAAGGTTTTCTTTTTGCGTATAGTTACACCAGAGCTCCAGATAAATAGCGTCACATCTGTAGTACAGATCTCCAAGGCAGGGGTAGGCAACCTCAGCGCTCCAGCTGTGGTAATACTACAAAACCTATTATGCCTCTGAGAGTCATGTCTGTGGCTGTCAGAGCCTTGCAATGCCTCATGGGATCTGTAGTTCCACCACAGTTGGAATACCGAGGTTGCCTACCCCTTGCTCTAAACTGTTTTGCTGGTCAGCGTAGTAGAAGTTTGTGAATCGTAAGTGATTGCACAGAATTTTAAAAAAACATTTTGGGAGGGAAAGCAGTTTACATGTGTGTATAGGAGCTCTGTATTTGTTTCCTGGGTTGTGGTTCTGTTGATGTATTTATCACCCCTTTTGTTTGTCTCCTAGGCTGCTCCAAGCTCCCTCACACAGATGATCAGTGGCCTAGTGGGGCAACTGCTCATGCACCCGGTCATTGTAGGTGAGTGATCAGTGTGCCACTCTTTGTATCTCTCTGTCCGGGAGGGAGGATATTTATAGATCGAATAGGGAAGGGTTGGACCCCCTGCAACTTTTATTGTGCTTTATGTCACCGCTGATGTGATTCAACCCTCTATTTCACCTCTGTCGCCAAGAAAGAAAGGGGAAATCATACATTTTTGTCTTGCCCTGAGAACAAGTGGCAATCTTCCAGTGGGAACAAATGTTCTGATGACAGCTGTTTAAAGCAGAGATTCACATTTAGGGAGATTGCCTCTCCCTTCCTGTTGCATCTTCAAGACAGAAAGTGAAGGGAAATCTGCCTAGCAGGACACAGATGACATAAAATAACCTAATAGAAATCCTAACTCTTCCTTACTATATCCACAATGTAAAAAAAACAGGCGATACATACACTAGATTTACAGAGGTCTCAAACCTCCGGCCCTCCAGCTGTGGTGGAACTACAAATCCCATGAGGCACTGCAAGATTCTGACAGCCACAGACATGACTCCCGAAGAGAGATGCATCATGGGATTTGTAGTTTCACCACAGCTGGAGGGCCGGAGATTTGAGACCCCCTGCACTAGAACTATGAGCATTACTGACACTTCCATTTGACTTGTACAGTGACATTAACATTCACTGATTTGTGTGCGGAAGATGCCCTGGGGAATAAGCTCTGTGTATATGCCCCGTCTCTAGAAGGATGGACACCAGGCTACACCAGAAGGGCATTATTACTCCCCTTGTAGGCTATACCCCTCTGCACACGTATTTTCTATCCTAGGGCGACAATGAACACTTATTGTAGCGATGTCATCCTAGTACTTGGAGAACACTACTAGTTC
>NW_017307047.1:595110-604027 GCF_000935625.1 Nanorana parkeri | reverse complement strand
AAGGAACACAGGCCAGGGCTGTTGATGCAAGAGTGAAGAATGCATGGGATTTCTGACAGGATCAAGAAATATCCTTGGCACTCATTAAAAAAATCACATTCCATGGTATATTGGACCAAAAGGAAACAACCGTTCCTTGTTGGGGTTTACATATATTAGGGGCCATGTTATGTTCTCTATCTCCTCTTTTGATCATTGTGTTGTGTCCTGTGTCAGACCGTCGTGTTGTGTCCTGTGTCAGAGTTTTGGGCCTCATAACAGTCTTGTCCTCTCTTCCACTTTTTTAGCTCAGAGTGGCGGCACAACCAGCACCTCTTCCTCTTCATCTACTTCCACTTCTTCCAGCACGGCATCGACCACCACCACCACGTCGTCGGCCTCCACCTTACCAAGCACTCCCTCTCCTCCCTCAGCCCCCTCTGCTCCCTCTGCTCCATCCTCACAGCCTCCTCCTGGTCTGGAGCAGCAGCTCTCCCAGCTCCTGGGCTCATTTCTGGGCACTGCAAGCTCCGGCGTGGCCAACATTGCAATGGGATCGCCAAGCATTGCCGTGGCCGTTCCTGGAATGCCGGCGTTCATGCAAGGCGTCAATGAACTATTGCAGGTAATTGCTTTTCCACATGTCTTTGCACAGTTGTCCTTATGTGGGTATGGTCACCATACATAAGCCATAATTGCTAGAAGAGTCTTATGTGCCTGTTTAGCACGAGCCTTCGTACCAGGAGAGACTGACATCAATAGCAGTAAGGTTATTGGAATTCTGTCATCTTTTATCTCTTTTTGCTAAAGCAGAGAGTAAAACCCAAGTCTGGCTAGGGAACAGATTACAGTTACCTGTCCCCCGAAGACTCGCCAGGTCACTGACACCAGGTTGACTGGTATAAAGGCTCCCAGGAAAAATGATCGTCTCCCTGCAGTGAGCGGTCACTGTCAGTCACCACTCCCTGCAGGGATTCCCCCCACCCCTCTCCGATCCTCCAGCACTGAGTGGGGCGGGCACAGCGGGCTCTGCCTCTAGATAGGCAGAGCCCGCTGTCGCGCAGCTGGGTGGATCTCGACGGTAATGTCAGGATCAGTCCCAGCTGCGGCGCTCACCCGCTATATACTGAGCTTTGGGTCACAGGAAGAGGTTAGTATATGTCCTCCCATGACCCTAAAGAGAAGTATGGGGAAAACCCTTACACCATAGTTCTCTTTTAATTAATGAATGTCATTTTGTTAAATGCACGCAGTGTAAAAACCCTAATTTGGCTTGGTGTTAGCCTATTGGAATCCCTGATGCAGCAGAGCTCACGCTGGGAGAAGCAGCACAAGAAGCCAATCGGTTGTGCTGCAGTGTTCATGTGCTAACAAGGAACATGCTAAGAGTGAGTAGAGTGACAGAGGTGAGCTCATTGGTGTGCTGCTTCTCTTCACAGTCCACTCGCAGAGCTGTAAGTGTTTCTTAATTGCAGCAGAGAACAATCGGGTCTCCTGTTCTGCCAGGCAGGGCTGTAATGTGTTACGTGGCTGTCTAAAGCTTCGGACTGGATGGTCAGAAATACAAATCCTTTGGCAGGTAAAACTGCTCCCATATATATTTAGCTGTTTGCTTGGAGTCCAACTTCTAGGAAGAATCTGATCATTTGGAAAGGAACAATCTGGCCCCCTGATGGCCCTTTATTCCAGACTGCACATCCACTATTCAGTGCATGTTGGGGGGCCACCTCCCCATTATTACCTATAAACCATGCTGAGCTGTATCCATTATTTCTGCTTTATCAGAGAAAATAGAATATTGGATAAAACTCTGCACCTTGCCTGATCCCTGAGGATGTCGGTCTTCCAGGGTGCGCTTACACCTTTGTTTGTGCCCCCCCAAACCTTTGTGTTTGTGATGCAATTGGACAGGTACTGATATTGACCACTAGAGAAGTCATCCACAAAGAGCTATTCTCCCCTTGGCCCGGTCTTTGTAAATGACCCCTTTTATTTGCTGAATGACACATTTATTTCCGTATGACGTTTTATATTTAGTCTCTGATGTCTCTGTTTTTCCATTTTTCTCCTCTACAGGCTACACAAAATGTCAACGTGTCCGTCACACCACCTCAGTCGTTTCCACAGCCCCCTGCGTCTGCACCTCCACCTCCTCCACCCGCTGCCTCGGCACAACCACAAGCGGCTGGACCAGATTCCCTCCCACCGGAGTTCTTCACCAGTGTGGTCCAGGGTGTTCTGTCCTCTATGCTGGGCTCACTCAGTGCAGCGGATCAGAGCGGGACAGAGAGCATTGCAGCTTTCATCCAGCGCCTCAGTGGTTCCCCCAACATCTTCCAGCCAGACACAGAGGGGCCTGCAGGTCAGTATCCTAACTGACCTCCTTACTGCACCTTATTTGTATCACTTACATTAAAGGAGAACTAATGAGGAGTGAAAATCACTCATCCTCATAGTTAGAGCGGACCTGTGACAATGAAACTATCACACGTCGGGTCTATCGATCGGCAAGTGAGCAAACACATACCATCGCTCGCTCTGTCCCTGCAGAGAGTAGTGACTGTCACTCACCGCTCCTCGCTGGAATTCCCCCTTCCCCTCTCCGGTCCTCCTGCACTGACTGGAGGAACGGAGAGGGGAGGGGGCGGGCACAGCTGGCTCTGCCTCTAGATAGGCAGAGCCTGCTGTCAATCAGCCAGCTGGGTGGATCTTGACAGTATTGTTGGGATCCGTCCCAGCTGCGGGGCTCAGTATATAGCGGGCAATAGCTCGCTATATACTGAGCTTTGGGTCACGGGAGGAGGTTAGTATATGTATATGGGATAAAAAGGTTACGCCATAGTTCTCTTAACAAGATTTTATGTCCTGTTTTCCCTACACTGCCACCTACAGGTCTCCCTTGGTTTTGCAGGACAATCATTCAAGTGAACTGGTCACAAAAATACAAATGCTGCCTTTGTTTACTGACATGTTGCTGGGCTGAACTTTTTCCTTTTACTTACCAGTCCAGAACACGCGAGCAGATTAGGAAGGTTGTTAAAAGAAGCCCGTATGTTTTATAATGGAGTGGGATTATACACAGACGTGATTTAAATAATTTAAGTGACATTAAACCCTCAGAATGTTTAACATAAACCAATACTGTAATGTGCGTCTTACTGTAATCCATGGTTGTTTCCCTTCTCTTTGCTGCTCTTCCTTTTAAATCCTCATGTCTTCTAATGCTGGGGAGAACTTCCCTTTGCAGCTCAGTGCCTCTTCCTGTAGTGCTGGCTCAGGTTGTGAACCTACACACAGACACCATGTAGCCATTCCAGAGACAAGGCAGTCTGCTGCAAAACAGAAGCTCTGCCCAGCATGAGAACAGATACAGATTTAAAAGGAAGAGCAGCAAAGAGAAGGGGAACATCCATGGATTACAGTAAGGCACACATTACAGTATTGTTTTATGTTACAAAATCTGAGGGTTTAATGTCACTTTAACTATCCAGGAACGACCGTTGCATCAGGCTCCTTCCTGTGTTGTTGCTGCAGCCATACGCCTCAGCATTTCATCTCTGCTGAATGGGAGGATCATCCTCATCAAACTTCTCCAGCAAATCTAACATAAGCAGTTTCCTAGGGTTTTGGTTATGCGAGCAGCACTAGCAGGAGCCTGGAGCAGGATATTCTCCAGGGAAGATATTTTAGGATTTATGGATATTCATTTTTTTTTCTTCCAGCCAGAACATATAATAAATATTTTAGGTTTAAATTCTACATTGCTTGACGCTCAATTTTTTTATTTTGGCATTCATTTATTGCTCATGGCCATCCCGATACCTAAACTCTTCTAGTTGCCGATATCTCAGGCTTTTAAATAGCCGGTGTTGGTGGATATTATGCTCCCTGGTTCCATCACCACCTTTTCTCTCAGCCCTCTGCAGCCTACATGTATGAGAGGGAGTCTGTACAGCAAGAATTGCTTCACACGTGGTTGCAGTTCCACCCAAAAGCACTGTGGAAAGCCTTCTGAATCTGAATGTTGAATGGAGTTGATCTGCAAACTTACTGTTCCTTTCTTCTTAGCAGGCTTCTTTGGTGATCTCCTGTCCCTCATCTGTCATCACTTCTCACTGGTGGATGTCGTGATGTTGTTACATGGCCAGTCCCAGCCACTGCAGAACCTGCAACCTCAGCTGCGATCTTTCTTCCTGCAGCAATATCTGCGACAAGCTGACCCCACACCACAGAATATTCAGGTAGGCCCATTGCCGCGTGTCCCAGCTCACCCCCAGACCATGCACGGGCCACCCTGCTGTTTGCGGAATCTTATGTCTAAGCGTGACGCGCCAGTCTCTAGGGCTGCAGGTTGTTCTGGAATGGCCAGAAGGGAACGTGTGAGGATAGATATTTGGAAACTGACTTGATTTTCAGTTCTAATGGCTAGGGGGCTATTGATATTGATGGTTGGCACAGAGCTTGCACCTTTCAAAAGCAGGCGAGCAATGGCAGTCCATATTTCTGTCTTCAGGAATTCCCTGCTCTGCCCACCCATCTTTTGGCTGGGATAATAATGAATATCCAGGATATGACCTCTTTGTAATTAGGCCGAGCCATAGTCATTCAGAAAAATACAAAGATATTCACACCCCAACCCCCCACCTCTTCAGTCTGCTGAGAGTAGTAGTAGTAAGCAGAGATGTTGTACAGATTGACAAGAATGTGGCGGCCCTCCTCTGGATATTGTACAGAATTCTGCATGAAGGAGACTTGGGTAGTATTGGCTTCCGTTATTAGAAGTATTTCTATGAAGCCGTATAAATCCCGACATGTTACTGACGCATTCAAAGTCAATCAGAGCCAACTTTCATCAGTTTTCCAATGTTGACATATATTAATAGAATGTGGCGATGTAACTACTACTTCTTCTTCTTTTCTCAGATGGCATCACGGAATCTTACCAACGGATTGGAAGAATACATCCGCGAGAGCTTTGTAAGCGATTCCTACTCACTCCATTCTTGCCATTTTCTTTCATTTATTTTTTTATATCACACTTCACCTTAGAGCGGAAATAAAACGCCCAGAAGCAATAAGCCACAATGTAGTACTACTACTTACCTGTTTATGACTTGCTACCTTCCGACTTGCTACCTTCCGACTTGCTACCTTCCGACTTGCTACCTTTTCTACGTACTACCTTTTCTACGTACTACCTACTTAGGACCACCAAAGCAATCCCCTTCAGCACTGCGATGAAAGGGTGTGTGGCACTTCCATCTTCTCACGGTCTTCTTCCAGGTTCTGGTCAATCAACAGGCTGAGTCTTCAGCCACTTGATTGCCTCGGCACAACCACAAGCGGCTGGACCAGATTCCCTCCCACCGGAGTTCTTCACCAGTGTGGTCCAGGGTGTTCTGTCCTCTATGCTGGGCTCACTCAGTGCAGCGGATCAGAGCGGGACAGAGAGCATTGCAGCTTTCATCCAGCGCCTCAGTGGTTCCCCCAACATCTTCCAGCCAGACACAGAGGGGCCTACAGGTCGGTATCCTAACTGACCTCCTTACTGCACCTTATTTGTATCACTTACATTAAAGGAGAACTAATGAGGAGTGAAAATCACTCATCCTCATAGTTAGAGCGGACCTGTGACAATGAAACTATCACACGTCGGGTCTATCGATCGGCAAGTGAGCAAACACATACCATCGCTCGCTCTGTCCCTGCAGAGAGTAGTGACTGTCACTCACCGCTCCTCGCTGGAATTCCCCCTTCCCCTCTCCGGTCCTCCTGCACTGACTGGAGGAACGGAGAGGGGAGGGGGCGGGCACAGCTGGCTCTGCCTCTAGATAGGCAGAGCCTGCTGTCAATCAGCCAGCTGGGTGGATCTTGACAGTATTGTTGGGATCCGTCCCAGCTGCGGGGCTCAGTATATAGCGGGCAATAGCTCGCTATATACTGAGCTTTGGGTCACGGGAGGAGGTTAGTATATGTATATGGGATAAAAAGGTTACGCCATAGTTCTCTTAACAAGATTTTATGTCCTGTTTTCCCTACACTGCCACCTACAGGTCTCCCTTGGTTTTGCAGGACAATCATTCAAGTGAACTGGTCACAAAAATACAAATGCTGCCTTTGTTTACTGACATGTTGCTGGGCTGAACTTTTTCCTTTTACTTACCAGTCCAGAACACGCGAGCAGATTAGGAAGGTTGTTAAAAGAAGCCCGTATGTTTTATAATGGAGTGGGATTATACACAGACGTGATTTAAATAATTTAAGTGACATTAAACCCTCAGAATGTTTAACATAAACCAATACTGTAATGTGCGTCTTACTGTAATCCATGGTTGTTTCCCTTCTCTTTGCTGCTCTTCCTTTTAAATCCTCATGTCTTCTAATGCTGGGGAGAACTTCCCTTTGCAGCTCAGTGCCTCTTCCTGTAGTGCTGGCTCAGGTTGTGAACCTACACACAGACACCATGTAGCCATTCCAGAGACAAGGCAGTCTGCTGCAAAACAGAAGCTCTGCCCAGCATGAGAACAGATACAGATTTAAAAGGAAGAGCAGCAAAGAGAAGGGGAACATCCATGGATTACAGTAAGGCACACATTACAGTATTGTTTTATGTTACAAAATCTGAGGGTTTAATGTCACTTTAACTATCCAGGAACGACCGTTGCATCAGGCTCCTTCCTGTGTTGTTGCTGCAGCCATACGCCTCAGCATTTCATCTCTGCTGAATGGGAGGATCATCCTCATCAAACTTCTCCAGCAAATCTAACATAAGCAGTTTCCTAGGGTTTTGGTTATGCGAGCAGCACTAGCAGGAGCCTGGAGCAGGATATTCTCCAGGGAAGATATTTTAGGATTTATGGATATTCATTTTTTTTTCTTCCAGCCAGAACATATAATAAATATTTTAGGTTTAAATTCTACATTGCTTGACGCTCAATTTTTTTATTTTGGCATTCATTTATTGCTCATGGCCATCCCGATACCTAAACTCTTCTAGTTGCCGATATCTCAGGCTTTTAAATAGCCGGTGTTGGTGGATATTATGCTCCCTGGTTCCATCACCACCTTTTCTCTCAGCCCTCTGCAGCCTACATGTATGAGAGGGAGTCTGTACAGCAAGAATTGCTTCACACGTGGTTGCAGTTCCACCCAAAAGCACTGTGGAAAGCCTTCTGAATCTGAATGTTGAATGGAGTTGATCTGCAAACTTACTGTTCCTTTCTTCTTAGCAGGCTTCTTTGGTGATCTCCTGTCCCTCATCTGTCATCACTTCTCACTGGTGGATGTCGTGATGTTGTTACATGGCCAGTCCCAGCCACTGCAGAACCTGCAACCTCAGCTGCGATCTTTCTTCCTGCAGCAATATCTGCGACAAGCTGACCCCACACCACAGAATATTCAGGTAGGCCCATTGCCGCGTGTCCCAGCTCACCCCCAGACCATGCACGGGCCACCCTGCTGTTTGCGGAATCTTATGTCTAAGCGTGACGCGCCAGTCTCTAGGGCTGCAGGTTGTTCTGGAATGGCCAGAAGGGAACGTGTGAGGATAGATATTTGGAAACTGACTTGATTTTCAGTTCTAATGGCTAGGGGGCTATTGATATTGATGGTTGGCACAGAGCTTGCACCTTTCAAAAGCAGGCGAGCAATGGCAGTCCATATTTCTGTCTTCAGGAATTCCCTGCTCTGCCCACCCATCTTTTGGCTGGGATAATAATGAATATCCAGGATATGACCTCTTTGTAATTAGGCCGAGCCATAGTCATTCAGAAAAATACAAAGATATTCACACCCCAACCCCCCACCTCTTCAGTCTGCTGAGAGTAGTAGTAGTAAGCAGAGATGTTGTACAGATTGACAAGAATGTGGCGGCCCTCCTCTGGATATTGTACAGAATTCTGCATGAAGGAGACTTGGGTAGTATTGGCTTCCGTTATTAGAAGTATTTCTATGAAGCCGTATAAATCCCGACATGTTACTGACGCATTCAAAGTCAATCAGAGCCAACTTTCATCAGTTTTCCAATGTTGACATATATTAATAGAATGTGGCGATGTAACTACTACTTCTTCTTCTTTTCTCAGATGGCATCACGGAATCTTACCAACGGATTGGAAGAATACATCCGCGAGAGCTTTGTAAGCGATTCCTACTCACTCCATTCTTGCCATTTTCTTTCATTTATTTTTTTATATCACACTTCACCTTAGAGCGGAAATAAAACGCCCAGAAGCAATAAGCCACAATGTAGTACTACTACTTACCTGTTTATGACTTGCTACCTTCCGACTTGCTACCTTCCGACTTGCTACCTTCCGACTTGCTACCTTCCGACTTGCTACCTTCCGACTTGCTACCTTTTCTACGTACTACCTTTTCTACGTACTACCTACTTAGGACCACCAAAGCAATCCCCTTCAGCACTGCGATGAAAGGGTGTGTGGCACTTCCATCTTCTCACGGTCTTCTTCCAGGTTCTGGTCAATCAACAGGCTGAGTCTTCAGCCACTTGATTGGCCAGAGCAGGATGATGTAACTCCAATGCATGTGCTCGGGAGTTGGCGTGATTCTTTGCAGAGGCTCCAAAGCCGGCCATACACCTATAGATTATCTGCAGAATTTCTATGGTCAGATGGGAAAAGTGCCACAGATTCCTCCATCTACGCTAAACTGTGTGGATGGAGGAACCTCCCACTGGGCCAAGCTTCAGTATCTTGCTAGTCGGCCCCGCTGGCTCTCAAAATACCTGAACAATCTGATTGGATGCAGGCATTGCTCAGGTGCTTTGAGAGCCAGCGGTGCCGACTAGCAAGATACTGAAGCTTGGCCCAGTGGGAGGTTCCTCCATCCACACAGTTTAGCATAGATGGAGGAATCTGTGTCACTTTTCCCATCTGACCATAGAAAGTCTGCAGATAATCTCTAGGTGTATGGCCAG
>NW_017307047.1:560772-592882 GCF_000935625.1 Nanorana parkeri | reverse complement strand
CTGGGCCAAGCTTCAGTATCTTGCTAGTCGGCCCCGCTGGCTCTCAAAATACCTGAACAATCTGATTGGATGCAGGCATTGCTCAGGTGCTTTGAGAGCCAGCGGTGCCGACTAGCAAGATACTGAAGCTTGGCCCAGTGGGAGGTTCCTCCATCCACACAGTTTAGCATAGATGGAGGAATCTGTGTCACTTTTCCCATCTGACCATAGAAAGTCTGCAGATAATCTCTAGGTGTATGGCCAGGTTTATTCTGTGCTCTGAGTTGTATGTGTAGTTCAGTGTACACAAACAGAACAAGGGCCAACAGGAAACAGCACCTGTGTAAACAACCTTTGCTTCTGATTTAATTTATCATCCTTTTGTCTCTTCACATCCAGGCCACTGCCCCCGTTCGCGAAGATGTCGACATCACAAGAACGAATCTGGAGTTCCTTCAGGAGCAGTTCAATCGGATTACAACGCACATCCTACACTGTGCAGGTACGTAACCCACAGGAGGAGGAATGTATCTGGGGGAATAGGAAAGGGTCTGTGCCTTGCTCTTTCCCTCCTCAGCTGCCTAACGGAGAACTGGACACTGCCAAAAAAAACCCCAAATCCTATTATTCATTACATGCTGCAACACATACTAATGTGCGCACACACTTTGCTCTGCCTGTGAGATTCACCGTCGGCTCCTTGCAAGGTCCAGCATCTGTCGTCCTTGCTGCTAAGTGGTCACAGATGACCGTTGAATTCCTCCTGCTTCAATGGTTGGTTGGGATTTCCCTCACTTCTTGTACTGTCAGTATAGTGGATCAGAAAGGTAAGGGAAGCGATCCTGTGCTACATTCCAGCTAGCTAACCACTGAGCTGGGGCGGTTTGCAGTGTTTTTCCTGAGTCTGCCACTGATGGCCCCGATCACTATCTCCTGCTAGAGTCCACACTCTCCTTGGACTGTTCCCTATTCCCCTCCTCTGTTGTCCAGGGAGGAATTGTCTGCGACTGTGTCAGAATTGTTTAGTAAAGTTTCTGCCATGAACGCTGACTCGTAACATAGGGGACACAAGCATGTTTTACGCCCTCTCCCTCAGTCTGTCTCTTTCAAGCCATATGTGATAGTTTGGAGGTGTGACAGGTTCTCTTTTATGGACCTGCCCTCCAGAACAGATCATCTGTGCAGTTTCTGACAGCTGAGACAAGTGGCGCTGTGATTACAGGGCTCCGGTCTCACTGATCACACAGAGAGCGGAGAATGGACGTTCTTCGCTCTGCTCCCCGCTCTCCATCCTGAGCTCATTTGTCATGGTCGCCAGAAGAGCGGGGGAGCCTGAAAACCAAGGCAGGGAGGGAGGGGACAGACCATCAGGCTGCTGCAAGTGATCTGATCACATAACGTGTATAAAGCGTGCTTCGGCGCCCCGCTTGCCCAAAGCAGAGCTAAATGTAGAAAAAAACTGCCCGCCCGGGAACTGTATTTCCGTGCGATGGGATTTCCACACCCCTGGTGGATGTTCAGGCCTCAGATGATGGGAGCTTCAGGCGTAGGGTCCTCAGGCAGCTCTTTAAGCTTTAAGGTTCTTGTGGGCCTGTTGGTATGTTTGTCGCTGTGTTGCCCACCTCTCAGTTGAACTGCTTTTGGACGTCCTATATGTCATAGAATTCTTCTGACTCTGTGTCCCTATAAACCGTTATGACTATAAAACCATTTTTTTTCTGAGCTTTTACCGGCAATTTTTAAGATTTTGTTTTTTTAATGCCGCACCGTTATATTCTGCCTCCTGTCCGCACCCCCCAAGTTGGCAGCAGTAGATCCAGCAATTCTGGTAAAATGAATAGAGAAATGAGGAGCTCTGAAGGCCGACTTACCCTGTCATAGAAGCTAGTAAAATGTTTTGTATTGTCTTGTAGACGCCACATTCGGACAGCGGCTTCTGGAGATGTGTAACCAGTCATTGTTTGAGTGGCTTGCCCTGAATTTATACTGCCTGCGAGGAGACCAGCACGCTCTCACATCCGTCATCAACGAGAGAATCGTAAGTGACCTCCTATGCTTGTACATGTCTCATAGTCCATTGTAGTGATTTACCTTATTCCAAACTATCCATCACTTTCAGTTCAGTGGTAATGTATTTTAAACGTCATGTGTAAGACAAAGCGGGCAACGCACAGCATCTGGTACAGGGAAAGGCAGCATACAATGTTTGCACCAGAAGGGTTATGCAGCTGCCTCCAGGAGAAATGGACACTAGGCAAAACCAATTAAGGAGAATTATTAGGAGAGTGAAAGGCACTCATCCCCATAATTAGAGCCAACCTGTAACACTGCAGCTACCATATGTCGGCTCTATAGATCGATAACTGAGTGATCACATAATGCTCATTTCCTGATCTGCTTCCTACAGAGAGCAGTGACCGTCAGTTATCACCCCCCGCAGGGATTCCCCTCTCCATTCCTCCGGCGCTGCCTGCAGGGACGCCTCTTCCAGGCTTCCTCAGGAGGTAGATTTCAGAGACTTTCACGCCAAATCATGATGTATCACCAAAGCAAGACATCAAACATCCCAATGGTGCGATCCATCAAACCCCCAGCTCCTCCTGTGTGGGCCAGAGGGCAAATGAGATCACCGGCTGAACCGCAGGAGCCCAACTCTAGTTAAGGGATCTATTGCAAGGGCTCCTCAATCCGAGTGCCTTCAGACGGCATGTAAATCAAAGCCAAGACATAATTGCTGGTTGCCTGGGTGTCACAGTGATGGCTTTGTTAAACTTTGTAAAGTACTAGCGCAGAACAATTATGTGTTGGCTTTGGAGGAACAAGTGATTTACATGCTGTCTGAAGGCACACTGAGGAGCCCTTGCAATAGATCCCTTAACTAGAGGTGTGCTCCTGCTCTTTCGGCCACTGATCTCCTCCTTATTCCTCCTACGGCCCACCCAGGGGAAGCTGGGGTTTGATGGTTTGCAGCATTTGGATGTTTGATGTTTTGCTGTGGTGATGCAACATGGTTTAGCATGAGAGTCTCTGAAATCTACCTCCCTGAGGAAGCCTGGAAGAGGCGAAACGCGCCGAGGCAATCAGACCACAATCCAATCTTCTCATTCCAGCAGGACTTTCTGATAGCGGTAATTTACTGCAAGTCCCAATGGTGTCCTATACAGGGTCCATGATGGTCATGTTACTTGTATTATGTTTTTAATACAGGTCGGGTTTCTGTTTTTTCTCTTTAAATTATGTATGTTTCTATCAAAGTTGAAATGTAGCTCTGAGTGCAATCTAAAGCCCCTTACAATCTCTTCCTTTGGTAGTTTACTATTATGGGGTGGTGCCTTGGAGCTACTCTGCCCTAACCAGGCTCTTGGTCGGATTTTGCAAAATAGCGATCCAATCAGCCGCTATGCTTGTGCTGTATTCTAGTTCTGGGGGCCCTGCACTGTTGGGTGACGGTCGGGATGAACAATGAATATCCATGTTCTGGGGCTGTGATGTCGGTTTCTGTTTCGTGTTGCCATTACTTACTTCCCTCTCATCTTCCCTCTCAGAGGAGACTCTCCACCGATGTTTCTCCTGCATTAGTTTCCTGGGTGACTTCCGTCCTGTCCCTGCGACTGCAAGCTCTTCTGGGCCAAATGCCGGTGACGGAAGGAGAGGTGCAGAGGCACGTCCGCAGAGCGGGGGACCCTCCTCGGGTGAGTACAGATACAATAGCAGTAAGTCTCATCAGGGAAAGCATTGAAATGTTACTCTCATCTGCGATTGGCGTTTTAATTTCCTGTTTAAAGTGAACCTGTGCTATGCCCCATGCCGGCACCACTGGCGGCACATACATATACCTATCTCCCCTTCACTCTGTGACTGCTCCATTCACTGGAGATTTGTCACCTGGAGCTTACACATCACTGAGTATAAGCTTCCTGCTCCTGTGTGACGGCCAAACACCAGCGCTGTCACCTGGGAAGAAGGGAAGGTTTACTTCCCTTCCCTATACTTGGAAGTACCAGATAGGTTTCTTCACTGCCAATGACAGGTAGGTGAAAGGAAAGTACTTGCTGGTAGGGGGGAGGGGTACCATTAAGGTGAAATCGGGGTGGGATGACATTTTGTCTTGGGACCCCTATATCCTCTGTTTTGCCATTCACCAATAAAGTGAACCAGTTGTCCTGCACGGCATGGATAAGGCATTTGTTTACTGGAAGTAATATTGGATATTTTTATTGATTACTGTGGAAACAGTTTGTTTGTTTTTCTTTTTGTTTCACAATTCATAGGAACATCTTTTCATGTCCTGGTTGTGTTCCATGGCTTTTCCATTCCATCCTCATCTTCTGTCCTTCTCTCTCACTAGGTTACAGAGCTGTCCCCTCAGGAGCAGCCAATGGAGACCTCTCCGCCTGAGGCCCAGGTAATACCAACAAGGTCCTTTTCAGTGGGTCTGTTGGCGCCCGCATACCTTCTGTATTGTGCAGAATTTTCAGTGCTATAATTTCGGAATCTAGCTACATGGGCTTTTTTTGGATCACGTGTCATGGATGGTTTCAGGATGGACTGGAATAGGAGCAGAGAGATGGTGTAAAATATTTAATTTTCATCAGAAGGGCGTGTAGTATGATTTTTTTTTTTTTAATGTTTATTTGGCTTTTGGAACACGCAGAAATGACCTTTTTAAAGGGTTACTTAACATTTTCACAAAAAATAAAAAGGTCAACCAACTCACAACACCCTTCATCCCCCCTTCTCCAATTCCCTCTGTAATGATGACCCTCGCCCGCCGCCCTGACAGCCCGTATAGCTGTCCTGGCACTAGAAAACGTCATTACGCAGCTCTGGAGGTTCTATGGCAGTGGTTCTCAACCTTTTCTAGGGCTGGGACCCCTTGGTAACATTTAGGAATGCACCAATACTAGTATCTGTGTGGGCTCTCAGATGGCCAGTGTGGGCTCTCTTGCGGTCAATGGGGCTCTCTCGCTCGGTCTGGTGGCCAGTGTGGGCCTCTGTGGTGGTCAAGCCGGCATTCAACTCCCCTCACTCCCGCCCGCTACCCTCTCTTTGATCCTCCTCGGCTGCCGGTGCTGCAGCGCCATCCGGCGGCCGGGGAATTGAACCTGCTGCTTTAGGGGGTGGCTGAGGAGCCTCTCACCTAGCGCAGTACAAAGCATGTGGTGACCCCCTCAACAGTGGGTTGTGACCCGCTTTTGGGTCACGACCTACAGGTTGAGAACCACTGCTCTATGGCAACATAATGCTTGCAATGCGGAGGAGTGATTGGTGCAATGAGAATCTCTTCTGAGCCACCTTTTTTTCCGGTACAGCGTCTCAAAACAAAGAAGAGATTCTCATTGGTCAGTGTGGTCACATGTCTACACAGAGGGATTAGGCAACCCATAAAAGAAGATTGCTAATCCCAGTTGTGTGGGCAGTGACTCGCCTTCGCTGTATTGCAGAGCTGCAGTTACCACTGGTATCCGTCCCGTCAGTATATCATGAAATGCACCTTTTACAGATTTGTTCCCCTTCTGACTGTCGCGCTTATGTGGGGTTGAGGAAGAAGGAGATAATAACTGAAAGATGAAACCCCCCAAAAAACTATTTTGTGATTATTGATGTATAAAATGTAATGTCTGGAGTTCAAAAAAATCCTGTTTTAGTTTCTCATTGATTTGTCCCCGTCCTATTTCCTGTGTCCCCTGATTGCATTCTATTACACATTGATGGTCTCCCTTTATTCTGTCCTGCAGCCGGGTGTCTCTTCTCCAGCCCCTGCCACCACAGTGGAAGAAGTCCTCTTTCTGCCCACTCAGGCTTCAGCACCAGTTCTATGCCCGGACTCCGAGCTCCCCCAACAAGAAGAGGCCGGGTCTGAGCCATGGGCAGCAGCGGTGCCACCAGTGAGTGCCTTTCGGTTGTCACCGGTCTTTACTATTTATCCTGTTACACTCTCACCATTCTGTTTTTGGCCCTTGTATTGAGACCGTACTATCCTCTCCCTCTGGTTTTCCTTCTCCAGGAGTGGGTCCCCGTCATTAGGCAGGACATTCAGAACCAACGGAAGTTAAAGCAGCAACCACCACTGAGTGACGCCTACCTGAGCGGGATGCCTGCCAAGAGACGTAAGGTAGGCATGTTTTGGCTGGTGCAATGTGTCTTTTGTTGTGTTGTGATTTCATCATGGCTTCTCTCTCTCTCACTCTTTCAGACAATGCAAGGAGAAGGCCCTCATCTCTCCCTCTCGGAGGCTGTGAATCGGGCAG
Source organism: Nanorana parkeri (assembly GCF_000935625.1). Classification (NCBI taxonomy): domain Eukaryota; kingdom Metazoa; phylum Chordata; class Amphibia; order Anura; family Dicroglossidae; genus Nanorana; species Nanorana parkeri. The sequence goes on along the minus strand of NW_017307047.1, from coordinate 586,652 downwards.
CGAAGTGCACAGGAGCCAAACCAGAGACCAGTATGGAGAGTCTGAGGAGAGAGCTGGACAACAGTGAGGTACAAGGCCGATACAGGGAACAGGTGAGTACATTGGACAGATTTAGGGAATGCTGAGAACTGATTTTGATGGAGTGCATGGGAAGCGAGCTGCTGCAAAAGTTGAACTCCAGCTAGCATAAGGATCAGATCCTGTTTTGATATTAGCCTCCTGTTCCCTGTATAGTAGCCCTTAGACTGGGGAGGGAGGGCGGGCAGTAGTGGAAGCCAATCAGGTGAGAGCAGAGTAAGCGGAACTGATAACTTATCAGTGTGTTGCTCCTCCATTGTCCAATGAGCGTTCCGCACGGAGTGGAGGGAACACCTCTGTATTTATTACATGTGACAGAGAAAGTTGTCACCCTCCTGGCTGTGCTGTGTGGCGGAGTTGTATAAATCACAAAAGTGGCTGAACAGAACTACTTAGCTTTTGGCAGATAAGACAAGATTTCCCATCACCTACACTGTGACCACTGTCACCAGAGCAGGATGATCCCTCTCTCCTTTCCCTCACAAAAAAAAAAAGACTTCTCCATGCAATACAAAGCACAAAACAAGTTATAACCTCGGCACTCCAGCTGTTGAGGAACTACAAGTCCCACAAGACATTGCAAACTCTGACAGCCCACAGGCATGACTTGCAGAGGCATGATGGGATTTTGTAATTTTAACACAGCTGGAGTGCCTACCCCTGGAGTAAACCATTTCCTAGAGGCTGCCATTGTGACTTCCTTCTGGAAATGCTGGTTGCCTGACTTCAGACGAGTCTGCAGATCAGGAAAGTCCGAATTCTTTATCTGTACACCCCTCAGGGTTGGTGACTTGGAGTATCGAAGCAATAAGCTCACCAAGAATGAGCAACAGCAGCGACCGCTTCTATGAAATGATTTCCTTTAAAAGACCTGGTCTGGTGACCACCGTCCTTGGGACAGGAAGTGGAGGGAAACTTTAACAGGGACACAGAATTCAGAACTTGACACACTCAACCCATAAATAAATGGCTGGCGTTTCTCTCCTTGTACTGCCATGAACTCGTATTGTATGGCAAGGTTTTTAGTGTAATGATGTTTTTTTTTCCAGCTGTGTCAGGATATCCAGAAAATTCTACAAGACAACGAGTCGTATAATCCTCAGAGGTTCCCGAACACGCAGAGAGCATTCAAGGGGGACCCCTAGACCTCCAGGCCCCTCTCCTGTGTATTCCTAATAAATTGTCCTACGTGTACCTCAGTTCTGTTGTATGGATATGGCTTACATGACTTGTACCCCAGTATCGAGACTCCTACTTGTTCACTGTGTTCCCCCCTCCATGTTTGAAACCTGTTGTGCTACAAGACTCACACAAAGCTTTTATATGGAACTCCCCGTCTGCATCAAGAAGCTCAGCAGGTCCGGCAGACATCGGAAATCATGACTTCACGTCTACGCCGAGATCGGCCTGGAAACAGAACGCACTTTTCTTACTGCTATGAATGGGGGGGGATTTCAGTGTGTAATGGCTGCTCTACTCCCCCTTTTAAAAGCAACGCACAGTCCCTGTGTAACCCGCCCCCCACAAATTTATTACCCCTAAATAAAAGTCTTCTGAGACAACACTGAAACGTGTCACATCTTCAGGTGAATACTGGTAACCCGGAGTGTAAAGTGATAGAACATCTTTTGGCAGAGATCAGAAACGATGAACCTGCCCTTCAATGGGGAATTAATTCCCGATCGCTCCTCCTGATATATGGAGGTCATATTGAGTGATGTCTCATGAATGGGATCCTTCTAGGTAACCATCTGAATCTTTGTCATCATATGTTGTTTGGTTTAGTGCTATTTGTGTTCTAGACACCTTGTATATCCTTATGTAAAAATCCTGTCCGAGGGCAGACACCAGAGTGCCTACTACATGGTATGACCAAGGTTTGTGGACACCTGACCTGAGTACACCTACTCTATGGCCAAACGTATATGTGGACTTGCCTCAAAATCCAGCTCCGATGTTTCCAGTAAAGGGGGCAGTCAATGCTACATCATACAAAGATATCCATTGAGGGACATGTGACATTTTAGACTCTCGGGTTATACTGCCAGTCTAACAACTCTTGTGTCCCTCAATGAACTCCAAGACAAGGATGTTACAGTGAATACACAAATCCTTTTACTGGACAGTTGTGCACTTTCACCCATGCGACAACTGTTTGGGGGAAGGTCCTTTACTGTTCCAGCATGAATGTGCCCCTGTCTACAAAATGAGCTCCAAAAGAACATGGTTTGATGAGTCTGAAGTGGAGGAACTTTAGTGGCCTACACAGAGCCCAGACCTCAACTCTACTGAGCACCTTTAGAATGAGTTGGAATGCTGATTGCGAGTCCAATCTTTTCATTCAACATCAGTACCGCACCTTACAAATGAATGTGTGGCTGAGTTGGCACAAATTTGCACAGATGCACTACAAAATCTTGTAGAAAGCCTTCCCAGAAGAGTGGAGGCTGTTCTATCTGCAACGGGAGGCCAATGTGTTACTAATGTCCAACAAGCTCTTTATAGGTGTACTGGTTGGGAGTCCGAAAACATTTAGAAGGGAATATATCAAAACTGGAGCAGTTGTGCATGACAACCAATCAGCTTCTTTCTCATTTTCTAATCGGACCTGAGCAAACTGAAGAGAGACGCTGATTGGTTGTCATGGGCAACAGCTCTAAATTTTGTCTGTTCCAGGTTTGATAGATTCCCCCTTAGTGATATAGGGAGCAATTCAATAAAACATGCAACTCTCTTCTGGCCTATTAGTCCTGTGCTAAATTCATGAAAACCGTGCAACAAATTCAGGTAGTTATGTGCAACGTTGTTGCGGTATTGCTGCTACAAATTAAGAAATGCCGCTATATTGGTGGTCAGCAAAGTGGAGGGAAATAAGACCCCCTTCCGTGTTGGAATAAATTGTCACGTGTATGTATTGCGTCACTGGCAAAATTCTGTCAGGTGTCTGCGATGCTCTTTATGAATTCCAGGGACTGCGTATTATTAACAGGAAAGTTTATTTTGTGCCCCTCTCCGGTTTAGGCCTCGTTCACACCAGCCACAGCGTGTTCCGGCCTGAATGCTTTGTGTTGGGGTGGGGGGGGCGGTGTGGTGGTACATTGAACTCAATGGCACCACAGCCACGCCCTCCGGCCGCAGTGCAATCGGCTGCAAGGGGACGTGTGGCACATCAATGGATGTGATCCGGTCCGAAAAATGCTGCAAGTGCCATCAATCGGGCCGGATCGCACTGGCCGGTGTGAACTAACCCTTTAGTGTGACTGTTTCTGGGGCTTGACTTTCCTGTGAAGCCTCGCCCACTGCCACTTTCTTGCTGCCCTGGTGGATTAAGGCAGTTGTCAATGGACAGTGCACTAGCAGTTAAAAGTCAAACAACATCCCGCCTTAGTCACAAAGGCCACCTCAATCAGAGTGGGACATAGGAGAGGCTTTTCTGGCCAATAACATAAATAGCAAACATGCAGTGGCATCTGCCCATAGAAAGACTACAATTAAGTGTTCGAGCTAAGTATGTGTTCAGTGGGGTCAGGGAAGTAAGGCCTTCAGTAACCGAGTGAAACTAGATCTAGAGGGGTTCTTGGGTATTAAGTTAACACCATCAACATGTTGTTGAATTGGGGCTGTTAAATGCTGAAAATGGCTGTTTAGATTCACTTAAAGATGACCACATACAGGCAGATCTTCAACATCAGTTCTTCAGGTAGTCACTGGAACCTTCTGACCAATTGTGTTCAGAGGAAAATGCAATGCACATATACACAGAAAATTCTGCAATGAAAATCAGATTCGTTGTCTATTGGTTACAAAAATATTCTGCAAATTTTTTTTTTTCCCCACCAAATTCTCCATGCTATGATGATTGTTCTCCTGATCTGGGTTTGGTACTGCAGCCCTAGCTAGGTCAGCTGTCACAATGATACGTCAGGTGCTCACGTTACTTTTACTGGTCTGTATAAGGCTAATTACAATGCTTTCTCCATCATCCGTTGAGGGACACGGCTCTGAAGAATTCTGACACGTAGGGTTATGCTGATGCCTTCAGAAGAAAGGGACACTAAGCAAAAAATATAAAGCATGCCACTTTAAGATTATAACCCCTCCCACTGAGGGGGGGGGGCGCACAACACATTACTGATGATGTCATGTTCACTCAGATATAGAGGGTCATCCCTCATGTAAGTTATACTGCGATTAGATATCAGTGACACTTATCTAGGTGTCAGGAGCACACACTCTTTCCTTCCTTCATTAAGCAAACCAGATTCAAATCAACAATACACCCAACGTATGCTTGCCAAACACGATGTCATATCCTTGATGCAGTAGCGGAGCTGTGACAGATTGGCTCTGCATCAGAAAGTAATGGTTGCCTTCATAATTGCAGACATGAGAAACTCAGTTTCGGAATATTTTTTTCCTCTTCAGTTCTTTGCGTCCCAGCTTCCCACATCTTGGCAGCGTTGGATGAACTTCTTTTACACAGTTCAAGGTCTGTTAGAGTCACGTGCTAATATTCCCATTACCTGTTTAAACAGGTTCCAGTAAAAACCTTGAACAGTTCCCAAACCCACCGAAAGACTGTGGGGGGAATTTATCAAAGCAGATGCGCCAGTTTTAGCCTTTTATTTTTAATGTGCAGATCTGTCTTTCAACATGTGCCCCCCATTTTGCCCTGAGCTTACACTACTTTTCCAACTGCATGTGTTTTGCACCTTTTTTGCACTTGTTCTGGGCTGTCTGAAACTGTAGCATCATCTACGAAAACTCACAACTTAAGAAGTCCCCATGACCACTTTTTCAAGAAGCGACAGTTAAGCTTTTTGACTGAAGTTACAAGTCTTCTTTCCTGGAGTCTATTAAACCTTATTTATGAAGAACATTACACTAGCTTGATAAATCTGGTGCAAATATATTCAGTGCAAGTTCAAACACTCGCAATTCCCCGTGTCTGTTTCTGGATTGAAAGCACTCAATGAGTTTGTACTTCTTCACAAATTCTGGATGCTATCCATTTGGTCAGTTGTGGCCTCTGCTGGGCAAGATTTTTTTTTCTTTTTGGGGGGGGGGTTTCATAGAGAAAGGATGTACAGCGACACATTCCTGTATTTACAGCTCATCAGAGTTTCCTTTGCGATAGGCAACTCTCATTATGAAGCCGTGGTTCTTCCCTTCGGGTTGGCTGCAGCTCTAAGAGTTTTTACAAAAGTTCTTGCTCCAGTTTTTTTTTATTGCAAGGGCATTCAGATCAGCAGATGCTTAGATGTCTTTTACTTCAACAGTCTCCTACTACTTTTGAACTCAATGTCTAGACGGTGCTGCGGACATTCAAGGAGTTCGGGTGGATTCTGAACATTGACAAGTCCTCCCTAGTTCCATCACATCACTCGGAGTATTTAGGTCTTCTGTTTGATACTCTTCAAGCAAAAGTGTTCCGTCCTCAAAAACAAAATATTGATGTTGCGGGATCAAGTTCGGTCACTTTGATCCCATTGCTGTTACTCTCTTAGAACCTGCATGAGAATACTGGGATTGATGGTGTCGGCGTTTAAAGCTGTAACTTTTGCTCAGTTCCATTCCAGGACTTTACAGGGGAACATTTTTACAGCATGGGACAAGTCTCCGCTATCGCTGGACAAGACGAATCGATTGAGTGGCCAAGTGCAAGGTTTGTTGGTCGCTAGAGGAATCAAAGCTTCAGATTCATGTCCTGGACTTGAGAACAATGTGTTTGTCATTTCTCCAAACCCTTCTTCTGTCTGGGTGCCTGATTTGGATTTATCAGACAATGCTACAGTGATGGAATACATCACAAGGGAGGCACCAGGAGTGTGGCGGCAGCAATGGAAGTACATTCGATCTCTGATTGGGCAGAACTTCAGGTTCCAGCTATTTCAGCCGTGCACATTCAACAGGTAGACGCTTTGATCCAGGCAAATGGTCTCTCCATTCAGAGGTGTTTCAACAAGTTTGTCACCACTGGAGAACACCAGATGTGGATCTTCTGGCTTCTCATCACAAGGTGGACAGAGTGAGATCCAATGGCAGATGCCTTAGCAGCTTCCGTGGCATCAGTACACAATGTGTGTGTGTATAATTATATATATATTTATTTTTCCCCCCTCCACTCAAGGTTACCTCAACTGCTTCACAGGATTATACACAAAATAATTCCAGTCATTCTCATTGCTCCAGTTTGGCCTGGCAAGGTGTGGCATGCCGATTTGATTAATCTGTTGGCAGACAATCCCTGGCTTCTTCCAGATCTGTAATCTCAGAGCCCAATCTTCCGCCATGCTTCTTGGTTGCTGGCTTTAACCTGTTGAACCCTAAGGGAATTTCAGATGCTGCTGTTCCCACTAAGCTTAAAGTGACATTAAACCCTCAGATTTTATAACATAAAACAATACTGTAATGTGTGCCTTACTGTAATCCATGGTAGTTTCCCTTCTCTTTGCTGCTCTTCCTTTTAAATCTGTATCTGTTCTCATGCTTGGGGAGAACTTCCCTTTGCAGCAGACTGCCTTGTCTCTGAAATGGCTACATGGTGTCTGTGTGAAGGTGAAAGGAAGAGCAGCAAAGAGAAGGGAAACAACCATGGATTACAGTAAGGCACACATTACAGTATTGTTTTATGTTAACAAATCTGAGGGTTTAATGTCACTTTAAGGCTCGTAGATGTTCTACTCGCTAGATTGTTTTATCATACATGGAAAGTTTGGTTTTTGTTGGTGTGATTCTTTGGGATTTTTCACACGTGCGCTTCTATATTACAAATTTTTACTATCCTTTAAACTTGGGGTAGATCAACATTTAGCAAGAACCATAAAGCGTCAGAGTTCTGCCTTGTCTGTCCTTTTTCAATGTACTTTGGCATCTAGTCCCTTGATTCGTACTTTTGCTCAGGGAGTTGCACAGATGGTTCCTCCTGATAGGTTTCCTTTTCCTTTGTTGGCCTTGAACGTGGTTTATCATTTTTACAAAACCTCCTTTTGAACCTCTATGAGGCATTTTTTCTTTGTCTTGTTATCCAAAAAGGTTGCTTTCCTTGTGGCCATTACCTTGGTTAGAAGGATTTCTGATTTGTTTGCTTTGTCTTCTACCTAAGAACCCTATTTGGTTCCTAACAAGGACATGGTTGTTTTAAGACCGCAGGTTTCCAAGATAGTCTCCACTTTCATTTCAAGGACTACATTGTTTTCCCTTCAGTTTGTTCAGCTCCGGCTCATCATAAGAACATTTCTCTTTTTGCATGTTGTGCGGGTAACTAATGTTGATCTTTCAGCCACAGCTTCCTTTCGGCATTCGGACTCTTTATTGTTCTTTTAGATAGGACTATAAAAGGTTGATCCGCTTCTAGATCCACCAACCTAGACAATGGACGATTGAGAAAAGGATTTTACAGTTGAGGGACACAGCTGCCTCCCCTCGAGTTCCTTTGTACTGTTTGCTACAACTGACAAATGTGAGGGGGGTTATGTCGATAGTGACAGGCTTTTGTTTGCGTAGTGCCCATTTCTATTACAGGCAGCAGCATAACCCTATGTCTCAGAATTCTTCAGAGTTGTGTCCTTCAATACTCTGAGAAACATATTTCTTTGGTAAGAACAAAATCCTATTACTTCTTTCAGACTTGGGACCTATTGTCCATCGATTAGACATATAACGGGACAAATGTCTTCTGACCATAACGCCCATCTTTCCCTATACAGGGCCATACTTTTGGATTAAGATGTCGCGGAAGATCGGTCTAAATAAAAGAACGGAGCGGGAGAAAATACTCTTTATTTATCAGAAAAAAAGGGGACCAAAAAAAAAAATCAAAATATAAATTTGTTGGGGAGCTTCTGGATGTGGGAAAAATGGAGCAAAACTCTGATGGTAAAAACTGGACAGGGGCTTCTATTGTCATTCGTAAGATCCTCTCAACAATCGCTCCCCTTAATACCTAGGCAAGAAGGCATATACAATTTTAAGTGACAGGGACCATATTAAGAGGTGTCAGGAGAGTCAAGGTGCTGCATTTCCCTCTGTGTGGGACTCTCTTGTATTTCGGGGATCGCTATCCCGAGTTGGTGGTCTTTCCCAAGGTCTGGGGGTCCAGCGCGAAGTATCTGGCAGAAAGGCCTGGGGAATAAAAGTATAGGATAGGCGTCAGTCAATATCAAGGCAACATCACATACTATTCTGCTCAACAATAGCGGGATATTTTTTTCTTTTTTTAAAGGGTCCTGTCTAAGGCCCATTCATTTCATCAACAATCTTCCCATGAGATTATATGTGCATTGAATGCATTTAACCTGTAAAAGACCTCCCCTTGTGTAGACATCCAAAAGCCCTAAGACTTCTCCTGAGCACCACCATCTTGGACGTGATGCCAGCAGACTCAGAGCGGTCACACAAGTGACACTCTATAGTATTCCCCTTCTTAATTCCCCAGCAACTACATTAAAGGTTATCTACGGGGGCGAGAAGTGGAGGAGCTGGACCAAAACAGCCAGAAATTAGAGACTTCTATAGGAGAGAGTTATGACATGCAAGGAGGGTGAGGGCTGTGCAAAGGAATTGACCCTTCCTGCACATACACTTGATACATATACTTCATTTTTCTGTGTCATTACCTATAATTTTGTTTTTAAGTTAGTGACGGGGTCTGCTTAAAGGAGAAGTATGAAGCGAGTGAAAATCACTCATCCTCATAGTTCGAGCCGAAGTGTGACAATGAAACAATGAAACTGTTACACGTCGGCTCAATAGATTGGGAAGTGAGAGAACGCATATCGTCATTCGCTCACTTCTCAATCATCTCCCTGCAGAGAGCTGTGACTGTTAGTCACGGCTCCCTGCAGGGATCCCCCTCCCTCCGATTCTCCAGTGTTGACTGGCAGAACGGACTGGGGGCGGGCACAGCTGGCTCTGCCTCTAGGTAGGCAGAGCCAGCTGTCATTCACGCAGCTGGGTCGAGCTCAACAGGATTGTCTGTATCCGTCCGGGCTGTGGTGGTCTTGCTATATACAGAGCTTAGGGTGACGGGAGGTGGTTAGTATATGTCCTCACGTGACCATAAAGAGAACTATGGGGAAAAACACTTACCCCATAGTTCTCTTTTAATTTAAACCTCTCTGCTAAGGTAAAGCCGACAACCCCATATTGTACTGTATTTTATCCTATCCACAGGAAGTACATCAGTTCTACTATATCACGTCTTTTATTCCCTTGGAAAACTATGAGATAAACTAAGACCCTCAGTGTATATATCCGCAGACTACCATTCTATTCTATGGCCCGGCTTCATTTCTGTGTCTCCCTGAATCTCCTTGCTGGGGATTAAAGAATAGAGTGCATACTAAACAATCATCACTATTTAGGATGAAATATGGGTCTTTGAGGGGCACACGCCTCATTCACAGCATTGCATGAGGAGCACATAAGGGATGATGGACTGACCTGCTGATAAACATCCAGACGCTGATTTCGGGCAGCTCCATAGCTTGAGTGTGATGATTTTGTCCTAAACACAAAAAGGGAAATGTCAGGTACATCCAAATCATACCTGTATACAGGATAACATGCCCTAACAAGGTAAATCACACCAAGACACAATACAAAATAGATAAATAGGACTTTTAGGCACCTCGGATTTTAGAACAGAAAAGGCCATGTGTTGTCATTCCAAACAGGACATTAGAAATGAACTGGATTTCTGGCAGAACAGGTAGATTTCTGTACTTGGTGTGTTTAAAAAAAAGTTACAACGCAGGGAAATGGGAATATTTTCAACGATGAAGGCAAATTGAAGAGCGTTTTCTTAATTTTTTCTTGACAAGTGTATGTCAAGTCAAAACGTTTTTGTCGTTTTGGATTGAGTAGGGAAGGGTTAAAACCTAGAGGTGCACTTTAATTCTGTTCGTATGCATATGAACTATATACGATTCCTACCAGGTGTACCGACGTTGTGCTTTGCTGGCACCAACAAATGTCTATTTCTACTATTGTGTTCAGATTTTAGGATGCATCATTGGAAACATGTAAAAGGACCCCGTCCCCCAGAACTGATCAGGATCATCATCATCCTTACCTTCCTACTGATGCCTGGATACCAGTTCCAATTCCTGGCGCACACTGCAGATTATCTGGCTGCTTCACATCCAGCGAATGGCTCTGATACTGCCGACAGACACATTTATGTTATTATACAGGAGAGGGTTTTTCACACATTATGAAACTTGAAAGTGTCAATTACGTGGCACATAACAAGGCTCCTGGGTTGCCATATAAAACCACTAAGTGTGTATAAAGATTGTCTGACTTGACTGGGACCTGCTTCTGGATAGAGAAACTTTCAGGATTTAGCATTTTCTGGCATGAATCAACTAGCAGCTCCTGACATCAGAATCCCATTGAAGGAACAAAACAAACTAAAATAAAAAAGCAGAAGAGAAGGAGACATCCATTCTCCTGAGGACACTCAGTAAAACTGGGAGGTGTGAGGTGGAAGGGGTTATGTCCTTAATATCCTTATGCCTAGGGTCCATTTTTCCTGGATGCAGCAGCATAACCCTATGTCTCAGAATTCTTCAGAGCTGTGTCCCTCAAAGGAAGATAGAGAGTCAAAAATCTAAAGCAAAGTCTGCATTTAAAGAAATATGGAATAAACAATAATAAAATGCCAAATACTTTTGTTTGTCTCAAACTATTTCAGAGAAAACGGTCAGTTCTTTTTTCGAGGGAGGAAACCATCAAACGTGTTTATATCTATATGTGCCGGAGTCCTATACAAGGCATACAAAAGGGATTAACCAAATAATATTTTTCTCCAATTATGGGATTATTTACTCCCATAATGATAGAATATATAACATAACATAGTATGTGTGTGCTGTGCATTGTACATATTGTGTTGAACATTATATATCCTACTACTGCCTCTTCTCTCCTGACTAAGCCACCATCTGCTGTGTACAAATCTGCTGCTGAGCACAAACAGAGAATATTGACTGTCCCATTCCCTGGACAACCCATCAGATCAATGAGCCATCAAGAAGGAAATGATAGCGCCATAACAGATAACCGGACCTCATTTCTGACGCTGTGCGACATCGGGCGGCCTGCAGCAGAGAGCTGAAGTGGAGGCAACGTCTGACCAACAGTGACAAGTGAAGGCTGCTGGCCTCCAGATGATAAGGAACCAAATCCCATGACTGGAAGAGGAGCATCCATCATAGACAGAAGAACCTGAAAGGAAAGCAAACATTGAATGATCTAGTGGAGGTGGAGGCAGACATCTACTCCTCAACATGACATGTATGCACAGCACAGGTACAGTACACGCAGCACTGTCATCTCCTTGTCAAACACAATACACGCTATCTTTACGTGAAACGGAACACACATGTGCCTGCTGTGTAGGAGCCGTAGGTAGGTATCCACTCGGTCCAGCATGAAGAGAAGAAAAATAATCAGATGCAGAAGTCATATCCTGTCGGACCTGATGGGGGAGAAACAAACATTACATTCTACCTTTGCTCAAACTTTATACTTTTACTCTAAACCCTAAAATTGACAAAAACTGCTGATCCGTATTCAAGACAAGTCTAAAATAATATGAAGTCTACAATGTGGCTTTATCAGAAATTTGTCATCAGAAATGAGCAATCATCCGAAGGTTACAGAGGTCATTTCTAAACCTCAAAAGGCTGAAAAATAAATGACTATTTTTTAAGTCACTTGAAGGACACAAATTGTTAGAATGTCATACTGCCGCCCGCAGGAGAAATGGACATTGGCAAGAAAAGAACCTTTGGCCAGCGCAGGATAACCCTGCCCACAACCATCATGCCTCAGTTTTGTAGCAAAGTAGTAGTGTCAGCATGAAATAAAGAGCGGAGGGACCTATGCACCATTATGGATGCAAAGAGAAGAATTTTAATGTGAGAACAAAAAAAAAACTAAAATCTGGTTTTCTCTTTCTCATTCATTGAGGGATGCAGGTCCTAGATTGTTGGGATGTCCAAAAGCGGTCCAACAGAGTGGTGGGCAGCATAGTAACAAAGGCTAACAGGCCCAACAAAAGACAACAGTAAACTGGGGACTGCCTGCAGCTCAAAGAGCCACATGAAGGACCTAGCGCTGGAAGTTGGCATCAGATGCAGCTTGAATATGCACCTGGGGGACAGGGGAAAATGTTCTTGTTAAGGCGAGAGGTAGATACTCCAATAGGCAAGTAGGAATGCCATGGACCTCATTGCCACCATGTATTTAAGCAGAACAAGGTGCTGCTTGCAGAAATAAAGTTTAGACACTTGCCTTGCAGGGGTGATGGCTACAAGAACCACCACCATGTGGTTGAAAGTATAAAGATGTGTTCACATGATGATCTCTGAAGAGCAGAGAACTAGATTCAGATCCCACAGAGTCACAGCGAAAGGAAGAGGGGAGAAGGTCTAACTCAAGGAATATAAGACCAACAAGTCTCTGAAATAGGACTGAGCAGAAACCTGGGCCTTGAAAATGCTGAGACCCTTACGCTGGTCCAGACCCAGCTGCGGGAAGGAGAGGGTTTGTTCCACTGAGAAACTCATAAGGTGGCAGAGGGCAACCATGAAGGATGGCAAAAATGTCCTTGGGATGAACTGGAGAGACTTCCAGGATTTCCTATATCCAGCACCAATCTACCTGGAGCAGTATATAGCAGAAAAATCCTCTAACAGGGAACACAAAGCTGAAGATAGAAGCCAGGAAACTAGCAAAACTGAGGCCTGATGAATGTGGGTAGAGTTATTCTGTGCTGGTCAGCTGCCTTTTTGTTGCCAGTGTCCATTTTTTGTAGGAAGCAAATAACCCAACAGTCTAAGAATTCTAAGACTTCCTGTGTCCCTCATTGGGCAAGAAAGAAATGCAGATTTTGAGGGCACTACCTAAGCACAAACATATTCCTCCAACATCCCTCTAGTTGATCCCTTTTTACACAGAAAATGTTCAGTATGAGTTTGTCCCCCCAACTAAATAAACCACCTAGGTATCCCTAGACTGAAGCTGGATTCCAAACCACAATGTCCAGCTATTCAAAAATCAAAATGTACTTTTCCAAACGATAGCATAATTAGCTGAAATCTATCTTTATACTAGCTCCCTATCAGGGAGGGCAATCCCCACTGGGTGCTAGCAATTCATAACATAACATTCATAAGTTTAATTCATACACAAAACACACACAGACTACCTGAATGGATTTACAAGTCTTTGGATGAGTAAAATGGTTCACAAACATATTTTTATTGTGTGTAGTTCGCTGTCTGGCTGGAGTTCATATGAACTAAAACTAAAGTTTGCATGCAACTCCTGACTCACTTGTAACATTTGCTGTTGTTGGTCAGCGCTGACCTGGGCCTGACAGTAGGGACCGCTGTAGAGGAAGGTGGGTGCCTGGTACAGTAAGCTGCCGGCGGACACCTTACCCAGGTCACTGAACTCCAAGTACTGGCCTTTTAGGGCGATGCCAGAAAGAAGAGCAGACGTCGGCAGCAGAGTCGGGGATGAGCCCGGAGTAGGAGCGGTATGCAGGTACATAGGCTGCGATCTGCCATAGAACGAGATACAACATCACTCTACAGGCCAGAAGTCTCATAGGACACTAAAGCTTTGTACATACAGGCCTCCGCTTGTAGAAGAGCAGTGTGCACCACAGGCTTTTACAAAATATTTGCTAAACATTCAGGGCCGGTTCACACCACAGTGTTTCCGGCCAGATTGCGATACAGTGCGTTCCAGAGGCTGACTGCTCTGGAACGCACTGTTTGTGGTGTGTACCGGTGCTCAACAAGCTTTTGCGATACCTTTAAAAGTCTTTTCAGCCTGTGTATGGAAACATTAATCATCCCCATAGTGGAACTGAAGTTTGCTTTAAAGGCTTTAACAAAGCTGCGTATGGGCCTGTGTCAATAAGCTTTTGTTCATGTTAGAACAGCTTTTCCCCTTATACAAATCTATGAGATACAAAAGCAACTTGAAGCAGGTCAAATGTAGCTCAGGAGGTCAACTGCAGGTAAAATTTACCTATTATGAATTTTGGGATCTCAGATGCATCTCAAACTGATGTCCAAAGCAATGTGCCACCCACACAGCATAAAGCCTATTAGCACGGGCCCCAGAGATGACCAATAACTTTGCAAAGTCCTGCTGTACACATTTCTTTTTCACATCTTGAAGCCCATAATTACAAGGCCAAATACTTAAGGTGGTACTACAGCCAAAGCTACATTATTATTATTTTTTTTTAAGTGGAGGGAACACACCCTCTTGCCAGGGTTGTTTGATCATCTGGGTCCCTATGCGGGATGTCCCCTCATTTCTCAGCCGGGACACAAACAGCAATAAAAAGCATAACAGGGGTTCTTACCCTTTTACTATCTACCCCCCAAAATGTTTTGGCTTGATTTCCACCTTAAGGAGAGACATGCGTAAAGATCAGGAATATTAACAGTAGGTCAGGGAATGGTCACCTGTAAGGCTGCAGGGAAGGAGTTCCAGGTCTGTAGCCACTGCCCGTGCTCGTCACGTGGACATCCACCTGATGCAGAATACAAGAAACATAGATATAAAACAAGCGCACAGAGCCAGTATGACAGGTCCCCTGCAGAGGACATTACTGGAGGGAAATAAAGTCACCTTACTTACCTGGTAGTATTGGTTTGCATACACTCTCTGGTTCATATCCTCTACAAAGAGAGAAAGAAAAAACAAAAATCATAATTTGAATATGTAAACTTTACGGCCAAAAGAATGTGGACACCACTTCAAGTTATTAAGCTCAGGTGTTTTGTAGCCAATGCTACAGCATAACAACACCCTTTAGACATCAGCGCGCTTCTAACCTCGTGACAACAGTTTAGGGAAAGCCCTTTTTTGTTCCAACAGGAATGTGCCCCTGTGTACAAAAACAGCTCCATATAGACATGGTTTGGTGGGTCTGGTGTGAAGAAACTTGAGTGGCCCACGCAGAGCCCTGAACTGAACCCCACTTTTTAGATAAACCAGATCGCCAATGGCGAACCTGGTCTTCTCGACCAATATTAGTATCTGACTTCACAAATGCTCTTTTGGTTGAATGGGCACAAATCCCCACAGACACACTCCAAAATCTTATAAAAAGCCTTTCTAGAAAAGTGGGGGCACCTCCATATTAATGCCCATCGTTTTAAAATGGGATGTGCAACAAGCGCAAGTAGAAAATCTGGTCCAGCATTTAATAACTTGATTGTGTACATAATATCCCATACTAAAGTTTGTATTACAAAATTCATAAATATCAGCTTTCTGCAGACACATACCCGGTAGCTGAGATCTTGCCCCGTCGGAGAGAGCAGGGGACTGGCTGATCTGCCGAGGGTCCAATAGGGGTCCAGTGGATGCTGAATGTGCTGCGAGTTCCCAGGATTGAGGAGAGGGGCCCGTCTGCAAGTAGACAGGGAACTTTTAAAGAGGACAAAAAAAAAAAATCAATTAGAACATAAAAGTTGTGTTGCAATGGGCAGAAAAAAGATTTTGTTCTCACCGTAAAATCCTTTCCTTGGAGTCCATTGAGGGGACACGGCTCTGAGAAATTCTGAGACGTAGGGTAATGCTACTGCCTCCAGGAGAAATAGACAGGACACTAGGCAAAAAAATTAAAAGCCTGCCACTTTAAGGGCATTATCCCTTCCACCTACCAGCTGTAGCAAGCAGTATGAAAAGGAAATGAGGGGAGGGAGCTGTGTCCATTAATAGACTCCGAGAAAAGGGTTTACGGAAAGAACAAAATCCTATTTTCTCTATCATTCATTGAGGGACACAGCTCTGAAAAATTCTGAGACTTAGGGACATGCAAAAGCAGTCCAAAACAGAGGGGCGGGCACCATAAAAACTAGAAGAACCTGCTCAAATAATTAAACTTCATTAGGATGAATAGGAGCTGAACAAAGTCTTCATTTAAATGAAAAGCCAAAATCACCTTCGGTCAAAAGGAAACCTGCAGTCTTAAAACAACCTCGTCCTTATGAAGAACCACATAGGGTTCTCAAAAAGCAGACAACTTGGAAACCCTTCTAGCCGAAGTAATGGACACAAGAAATGAAACATTTTCTAAATAACAAAGACAAAGAAATGACTTGAATAGGTTCAAAAGGAGGTTTTTGTAGAACAGATAAAACCAAGTTCAAATACCACAGAGGAAGTGCAGACCTAACAGGAGGAACCACACATACAAATCAAGGAATTCGAAGCAAGAGGACGTTGAAAAAGGGCTGACAAGCCAGATATCGGACCCTTTAGAGGTACTTAGAGCTAAACATTGAACTACCATATGTTGAAGGAAAGACAAGTGGAAGGAAATGTACAATATACAAAAAGCCCGTGGGGAAAACCCCAAAGGACTCATCACGAAAACAAACCTTCCACATACGGTGATCAATCTTAAGAGTAGAAGATCCAGGAGCCTTCAGCATAGTAGGAATAAGATGTGAAATTCCTCTGACGTTTAACGCTTGGGTTTTAAAAGCCAGCAACCGAGAAGCAGGGTGGAAGATTAGAGGGCTCGGAGATAACAGATTTTGCCAAACTGGAAGACGACAGGGATCATCCACCAACAGATAAAAGAAATCCCCATACCACATCCTGCCAGGCCAATCTGCAGCAATGAGAATGACTGGAATTCCTTCTTTTACACTTTTCTGCACATGAAAGAAAAGGCGGGAGCAAGCTTTCATGCTAAAGCGGACTCCACATAAAAGCATTTAGCCAATTAGGAGTTTAAAAGAACACAGCCAACGTAAAATAAAAAGGAGGGAAAACACCCAAACCTTATACACAAGAGGTAAATACATTTTCTACTCGCGACACAACGTCCCTTTTCCTGACTTAACAGGAATCCCCAGGATAATATACTGGCCTGACCATTAAATGATGAAAACTGGAACACAGGACGAGTCATAAGTACACAGTCCAGAAACTACCTGCTTCATGACCAGAGCAGAACGAGTCATAACTACTGAGTCCAGAGACGACCCCTGCTTCATGAACACCGCAGGACGAGTCATAAGTACCGAGTCCAGAGACATCCTGCTTCATGACCACCGCAGGACGAGTCATAAGTACCGAGTCCAGAGACATCCTGCTTCATGACCACGGCAGGACGAGTCATAGGTACCGAGTCCAGAGACATCCTGCTTCATGACCAACGCAGGACGAGTCATAAGTACCGAGTCCAGAGACATCCTGCTTCATGAAAACCGCAGGACGAGGCATAAGTACCGAGTCCAGAGACATCCTGCTTCATGAAAACCGCAGGACGAGGCATAAGTACCGAGTCCAGAGACATCCTGCTTCATGAAAACCGCAGGACGAGGCATAAGTACCGAGTCCAGAGACATCCTGCTTCATGAAAACCGCAGGACGAGGCATAAGTACCGAGTCCAGAGACATCCTGCTTCATGAAAACCGCAGGACGAGGCATAAGTACCGAGTCCAGAGACATCCTGCTTCATGACCACCACAGGACGAGTCATAAGTACCGAGTCCAGAGACATCCTGCTTCATGACCACCGCAGGACGAGTCATAAGTACCGAGTCCAGAGACATCCTGCTTCATGACCATCGCAGGACGAGTCATAAGTACCGAGTCCAGAGACATCCTGCTTCATGACCACCGCAGGACGAGTCATAAGTACCGAGTCCAGAGACATGCTGCTTCATGACCACCACAGGACGAGTCATAAGTACCGAGTCCAGAGACATCCTGCTTCATGACCACCGCAGGACGAGTCATAAGTACCGAGTCCAGAGACATCCTGCTTCATGACCAACGCAGGACGAGTCATAATTACGGAGTCCAGAGACTACCCCTGCTTCATGACCACCGCAGGACAAGTCATAAGTACCGAGTCCAGAGACTACCTGCTTCATGACCACCGCAGGCCAGGCCATAACTACTGAGTCCAGAGACGACCCCTGCTTCATGACCACCACAGGACAAGTCATAACTACTGAGACCAGAGAGGACCTGCTTCATGACCACCGCAGGATGAAGCATAAGTACTGAGACCTGCTTCATGACCACTAGAGAAACTTCCAGGATTTAAAGTTACCTGGTGTGAATCTCTCAGTTTTGTCAGTTATCTAGAGAAACTCCCAGGATTTAATACTATCCGGTATGATTCCACCAGCAGCGCTTGGAATTAGAATCTTCAATGAACAAAATAATATAAAATAAACAGAAGGAGACATCCATTTTCCTGAGGACACTAAGCGAAACATAAGTGGGAGGGGTTATGATCTTAAAGGGGCATGCTTTTTTTTTATATGCCTAGTGTCCCTTAATGGACGATGGAGAACGCATTGTGATTAGCTTTATACATGTGACGTACGGCCGGCCCAAACCCACTGTACGTCAATCCCACGTGACCATACACAAGTCTGAACCGAGTGTGGGCGTCACAAGGACGTGGCGATACCACTCTCAGCCTGCACAGAGATTTCCCAGTTCGCAGGACACAATCTCAGCCCAGCAGACTGAGAGCGATCGTCACCAGGATTAGTTAACTCCGCAGTTAACCCTTTACACACCAAACTTCCACTGCCACCATGTATTTTCCGGAATACAAACCGTGCCCAGCAAATGTTGCGACTATTCAAAACACTTAAACAATGCCTGTGATAGCGCTGTCCTCTCAGACAGGAATATGACAGGATTCACTATACAGTACAGTCTATGATACCGCTGTCCTCTCAGACAGGAATATGACAGGACGCACTATTCAGTAGCGCTCTTCAAAGAGGCAAGGAGACTTTAAGTTCGTATTTAGAGCGTAGAGATGAGCTTAACGATTTTTTATATCGTCCTTTAATAGAAACGGTGCAGAAAATATACAGAAAAAGATTTAATAAAAAGAGACAACATAGATATACAACAGCAAAATAAAAGGGAATAAAAAGGAGAATACTCAACAGTCCTGGAATTGTGAGTTCTGACAGAGTTCAGAGTCCAAGAACCAAAGTGGAAGTCTGCAGGGCTCTTCTTCAAGCAGACTTCCAGCAGAAAATGTTTAAAGATTAAAGGGGAACTCTTCTGCGATGTTCAGACTTCTAGTTCCTCGATGATGTTAAAACCAAGAGCCACTCTAGTTGCCAACACAGAATATTGCCCCTTTTGGAGGGTGTCCCGGAGCCAGCCCTTAGGCAGGGTTGGGGCGGGAAAGCAGGCGGAGGATGAACTTTTAGTGTACCTATCCCCGCCCAACCCCAAATTAATAAAATGTAACTTGATCTTCCAACTCAGGTTTTATGACTTTCGTGTGAATGTGGGGCTCACCACCTAGCAGACCTGTTTGGGTTATTTTAACTTGTCCAATCCAAATATATGAATGCGTGGTGCCATGCCTTTAATTAATGACAGCCATAAAAAGGCTTAGCGAGATAGTTTGGAATTTCACTCGGACTGGGCAATAAAAGATCACAGCCAGAGAGCATCTCTTCTGTGGGATGCGGAGGGGCCTGTCACATCACTAATTGAAGACCTGCAGGTGCTCTGAACTGGGGCACAAGATAATTCTGAGTCTTAATATTAAGACTCAGACCTCATTATCGTTACAATACAGACCAGTAAAAATAATGTGACCACCTGACTTATCATTGTGACCTGCTTCATGACCACCGCAGGATGAAGCATAAGTACTGAGACCAGAGACTACCTGCTGCATGACCACCGCAGGACGAGTCATAAGTACCGAGTCCAGAGACGACACGCTTCATGACCACAGCAGGATGAAGCATAAGTACTGAGACCAGAGACGACCTGCTCCATGACAACTGGAGAAACTTCCAGGATTTAACTTATCCGGTGTGAATCTCTGTTTTGTCAGCTAGCTAATGAAACTCCCAGGATTTAATATTATCCGGTATGAATCAACTAGCAGGTCTCGGTAATAGAATCTTCAATGAAGAAACAAAATGAACCAGAAGAGGAGGCAACATCCATTCCCCTGAGGACACTAAGTGAAATTGGTAGGTGGGAGGGGTTAGGATCTTAAAATGGCATGCTTTATATTTTTTGCTTAGTGTCCATTTCTCCTGGAGGCAGCAGCATAACCCTACGTCTCAGAATTATTCAGAGCCGTGTCCCCTCAATGGACAATAGAAAGGATTATGCTGAAATAACGGAAAAACAGTGACAGGCTACTGTAAGTTGACTGTACACAATTTACTACAATACACCCAACAGCTCTGAAAATACTATAAGAGCTGTCCGCAGGCATACTATAACAAGTACAGTACAATCTGGCACATGTACTATTCATTAGTGATCTCAATATTTTTTGGCCATTACACTGAAAATGTATAAGATTCCAGGGAACATGAGGAACAGCAACATTTTACCAAGAGCAACAATAGGTCCCAACAATTCCCAAGGACTTACTATTCCTGAATATCGGCTTGCAGTGCCTTGTGTGTTTCTGCCATACTTGGTGCCTCCAGGGGGAGCACACTGGTCCTGTTGATTGCAGAAGATCAGATAAAAGGACAAAGTTAGGGAGGTGACATGACCATAGGATACAAGATATGTAAAGAGCAATGTGAGCACTTGGACCTTACCTTAGGATTTGGAGACTGAGGAGCTGAGGAGAGAGAAGAGGATGTGCTGGGTCCTCGTTGACAATCTGAAGCAGGTTTCTGGGCACGCTCCATACCGATTGGATCAGGAGAGATTCCTGTTAACTATAAACAGAGATTTGTTAGGACTAGTTTAAGAGCACCTGAAGTACTGCAGACAATTGGGTCAGTAGATGAGTAAAAAGACACTAGTGGCCCCCTTTCTTTTTTTTCTTCAGTTTGTGTCCAATTATCCTGTAAGCAGCAATATACATACATTGTGCCATGTCCCTCAAAGAATAAAGAAATAATGTGCAATATAGGTATTCAACCCACCCCATCTCAAAAAGGATAATTATTTTAGTATTAAGCCCCACAACACAACTTAAAAATAAACCTGTATTGAGACACACATTGTCAATATAAAATAAATAAATATGGAAGCGCACTCCTGTAATGTGGACAAGTCTCTCAATTTCTTAGTTTAGGGAATGGTGTGCAAAAGCTCTTCAAAAACAGGGAGAGGAAGCCTGTGAAACACAAATCAACAAATACAATTAACTGAAGAGCGCAACTACCTGAATAAGTACTGATGTGACTGGCTGGATGGATTAAATTACAGTGGTACAGTTACAGTTGAGATGTCCCCCCTGGAATGGCATCCGAAGTCTCTGGGGTCTCGTCAGATCAGCGGTAGTTGTCTGTTGACTGCCAAACTGAGTCTGGGAAGTAAAATCTGTCCCCGCACCGCGTGCTCGGCTGGCCAGGCCGAGCCGCGGCAGCTGGAGCAGGAGAGGGATAAATGCCCGTCGGCTGAATAACACACTGAGCCGTGTGTTGCTGCGCCGTGTATGGAAGAACCATTGGGGGGTGCAGTGAGTGTTGTGAGTCAGTGCTCGTTTGTCAGAGGGAGATGTGCTCTGATATAGAACCCACATACAGGCTGGACTGGCGGTAGGCTACGCGTTTCGAGGGTGACTCTCTTTGTCAAGCCTTAGAGCGGTGTCGGCCATGTGAAACTGGATGTCTTTTAAAATTGACAGGGGGGAGGAGTCAAATCCGGATTAGTGCCGGATTAGGCTGAATCGCCAGATGGAGGACGGACTATGAGTCACGAAGGCACCCAGGGGATGAATCATAGGGATCTCTAGTACCTCGGTCTAAGTGTAATTCTGGGACCCTTAATGATCGTTATCATTCTGTTAGTTGTTATCACGGCATTTTGCAAGTAAATGTTGCTGTTGGTGCATTCCGGGTGGTCTGTTGCTAAACCCCTAAGGGATAGATCTTGTATCAAAGGAGATTTATTATATTAAAAATAAAAACAACATGTGAAGGTCCTGCATAATGATGCAAATGTAAAATGAAATAAAAATGAAACAATCAAGTTTATTTTTAAAAAATGGTGATCTTTCACCAGTATAAAAAAGGAGAGAAAACTATAGCTCTAAAACTGTTGTGAGGTGACTACCTTCTCCCAATCTAGATATTGGGGGTAGCACCATTTATCATATGCATCCACATGGTTCCCCTATGAAACAAGAATAGGGAGCATATGGACGCCCAATTAATTAATATTGCGCCAAGGCATGGCAGTATGCCCACTTTATCAGGATCTCCTTGGTGTGTGTGCACACACTCATCTGCCTGTCGGGTGCTACCACAACATTCTTGTTGTTTATAATCCTCCATAACCTACATCCTAAGACAGGAAAAACCAGCGTTTTGTTCTTGCTAGTGGTGATATAGTGAATGGTGACATACTAAAGAATAGTATGAATTTCGATTTCTTCATTCAACCCATTGGGTGTTAAAGTATTACGTTTGTAGATCCAGAACGTTTCTCTTATACACAGGGAATGAAAGCGTTCTGATGGAGATAAATGTGTGGGGATGTGTTCGATTGCAAACACCCTAAGGTCCTGGATCCTTTTTTGATGTTTAATGGTA
The DNA here is from genome assembly GCF_000935625.1 of Nanorana parkeri. Taxonomy (NCBI): domain Eukaryota; kingdom Metazoa; phylum Chordata; class Amphibia; order Anura; family Dicroglossidae; genus Nanorana; species Nanorana parkeri. The sequence goes on along the minus strand of NW_017307047.1, from coordinate 564,008 downwards.
AAGTGTCTTGGGACACTATGTTCCAGGTCGCCCTTCGCAATAAGACGACTGTGGTCCCCAATCCTCAACCCACAGGGAGCCCATATATCACATGATCATGGGAGCATGTGATAAACTGCTTAATATGATGTACCTTATCGAGATGGTCAAACTGGGACTGTCCGTGCTGAATAAACTGACAGGTGAGGCATCTGTGCTTTTTGCATTGAAAAATGCCAACCATATTCTCAAAAAGAAAGTGTTTGGGTGCACCTTTGGGTGCTTGAAATGAGCAACTCGGTCCCACCCTATTTTTTAAATTGTTTGCTTTTCTGAAATTGATCGAGGGTTTGGAAAGTAAACTACGGCCCAGTCTGGGATCTTTTGAATCGCTTTAAAACTGTTGCTAAAAGTGGTAATAAATCTGAGGTCATTCGTATTTCGGTTCTCATTGCTATTGCCCTCCCTGCTCTCTACATCTGGTTTGGGATCAGAGTATCCCATCAGAGTATTTGGAATATGCCTCTGTGATGAGTTCCTCCGGGTACTTTTTGTCCCTGAATTTATAAAGGAGAAGTTGACTTGATGCAACATAGTCGATATCCTGTGTACAATTCCTTTTTACCCTACAGAATTGGCTCTTTGGTATATTCTTTTTCCAAATGGGGGTGGTTTTTGGTCTGTGAAATACAGCTCAAGATCAAGAAACACTAATCTAGTGCTATTGACCTCGTGCGTAAAAGACAGACCAAAGTTGTTATCGTTACAATGTGTTAGAAAATCGGAGACGCTTTCAGGAGGGCCATCCCTGATGATTAAGATGTCGTCGATGTATCTACTGTAACATATGAGCCTCCTGGCAAAGGGATTATGTGCAGAGCTTCCCAATGGCCCATGGTCAGGTTAGCATAACTGGGGGCATAATTGGCCCCCATTGCCGTCCCTTGGGTCTGAAGGTAGAATTTTCCAAGGAAGGAAAAATGATTGTGTGTTAATGTAAACTCAGTGCAATTTACAAGGAACTGGACATGATTGTGGTTAATCGACGATTGTCCCGAAAAGAAGTGTAAGGCATTAAGGCCCACTGGATGGGGGATGGATGTATATAGGGAGCTCACATCCAGGGAGACCCAGCTGTAATTCGGGTCCCATGTGTACATGGATAAGATGTTGATCAGATGTCCCGAGTCTTTGATATATGATGGGAGTGAAGACACTATTGGTTGTAAAAAGTGGTCTATGTATTTTGAGAGACCGCTTGTCGGACTATTAGTACTTAGTAATTTAATCCATCCAGCCAGTCACATCAGGCTGTCCAGTACTTATTCAGGTAGTTGCGCTCTTCAGTTAATTGTATTTGTTGATTGAGACACACATGGTTACCATGTTGACCTCCCGGGCTCCTATGCTGACCTGCTTGCTTTACCACTTCGGCTTTCTGACCTGGAACAAGTACGTAGATAAGGACACTTTGGGTCCTTATCTGCACACTTATTTACAGCTCAATGACACCAAGTACTGACCTAACATGGCCAGCATGACAGAGCGATAACTAGCTTCTTCATATTGCGTAGTCCGCAACTGCAGCCCTAATGTTTCTAAAAAAAAAAATTTCCTGCATTTTGCATACAGCTACTGCAAAGAGGAGAAGGATAGTGATGGTGTTCTATCAAAACCTCCAACTCCTCGAGATCTCCAACCATTACGGTTTAGTTAGAAGAGGTTTGGCCGAGAAGGCTCTACTGCACGTGCGCCACCCGCGGCATTTCCCTATACACATACTACACAGTAGACATTTGCGATTTATTTTGTTCCTAAACGAATTTCGGATGTATCCAAATTCCGAATGACAGATATAATGAATGCAAACGAATCCGAATATCCGATTCCGAAATACTAAGCGGTAGTCTGTACGAAATTTTGTTTGTTGGACAAAATTTAGTTGCAGCAGAGTGACATTTGAGAAATTTGACATTTTCCTCCGAATCCTGAAACTAGTTGACATTCAGACACGAATCCCGAAAAAACGCAAAATCCGAATCAAAACGAAACTAAACAATTTTTTTGGCCGGTGCACATGTCTACTACACAGCAATAAAGTATTAAAATAAACTAGGGTCAGACTAATCCAGCACGTTATTAATCTGAGTTGCCCCACTCAATATGGCCGTCGCTTGAGGCCATATTGAGTGGGGCAAGTCGGATTAATAACGTGCTATATTAGTCTGAACCTAGTTAATTTTAATACTTTATTGCTGTGTAGTAAGTGTAAAGGGAAATGCCGCGGGTAGCGCACGTGCAGTAGAGCCTTCTCGGCCAAACCTCTTCTAACTAAACCAGAAGTCAGAAGGTTGGAGATCTTGAGGAGTTGGAACTTTCAAAAGAACAACGGCACTACATAGACTTGTATAAATTTACCAGAATGTGTCCATGTGGAGGCTGCCCCGAGGATACCGGATGCGCAGATCTCTTGCCCACTTCAGGCTTCATGCCACCATCAGGAGAGCTGCGTTGACTACAACTACTGGAAGAGAGCTGCGAGTCACTACTCAGATCAACACCGCTGTCTGACTGGCTCATCTGAGACACAAAAATAAAAAGGTGTTTGTATTGCTCATCCCTCTTCACACAATGTTCTTTAATGCAACAACAATGTTTTGTACAATTGTATGCAAATGCCATCAAATATATAGTAACCTCGGTATGAATATGGTCTTCATAAGAGTCCATCCATGGCTCCATGGGGTAGGGACGAACAAGCTTCCCTCTGTTATCTAAGTGTTCACAGCAAGAGAAAAATAATGCATTGAAGCCAGTAAGAAAACAATGTAAGAAAACAATGTCATGAATGAGAAAAACAAACTGGGAACATTTGAAGAGGCAGCGTAGAGAATAATTATAAGCTGCCATAATAGTGAACTTTGCACATTGACAAATGGCTCATCAAAGTGACAGATGCATTGCACAGAAATTCTGAAAATTGGTGGGGAAGGGGAGAGAGATTTCCTCCCAAACTGCCTCTCATCAAAACAATTTCCCAAATCATATGCCATTCTATTTCTCCTCTTTATGTAAAGTGATCAGAACCTTTAAATTATAGATCCCCCTATATTTCACACAAACAGCTATTTGTTGGCATCATCTTGTTTACCACACAATTTACAGTCTACATGCCGTTAAAGAACACCTACAGTAAAAACCATGCTGTACAGGCTGTGGGCACCAATATGGACCATTCTCTGTAAACAGTTCTTTAT
>NW_017307047.1:516173-560756 GCF_000935625.1 Nanorana parkeri | reverse complement strand
CTTCAAGTTGGGTGTAGATTAGTAAAAAAATCTTATCTAACTTACTGCTCTGCTCTTTGCTCCAGACCCCTGACTCGAAGGCTCCTAACTGGTGGCCACGAGGGACGTGCCGTTTCCACACTGTGGCTGGCACCGAGATCCCATCACGAGCAGTAACCTACAAAATAGCAATGGTGCTCCTTGACTGCCTGTGCTAGAGCTAATGGGTTACACGGCATGGAAGGCTGAAGCTTTTGCTACTGACGTACCTCCAGTGGGATCTCTTGTGGCTTCAGAGAGCACACAACTCGCTTTGGAACAGCAAAATTTTCACTAACTGATTCACAGGCGGCCAGCAGAGATTCTGAAAGAGGATCACCAATTACCAAACACCCACTGAATAAGGACAGCTAGCTAAATCAAGGTACCCAGTAAAGGAACCAAAGAGTGGGCCTTAAAGTACAAATCCACCACCAAACACCATAATAGAAGGGGATTTTCAGATGCTTCTACTTTGAGATACAGGTTTAAAAAAATAATAATTACCGCAGACATTTTATTTCTACAATTGTCTCCAGGGCTTGTTCTAAATGAGCCATTAAAAGGTCAACTCCACCCAAAACAGATTTCATTTTTACGTTGTGTCAAGTTGAATCACATGCTGGATTTATAAGCCCGGTGGTGAGATACAACCACAACAAATCCCAACTTGGCCCAGCAGTCATGGAGATTACAAACCCAAATGGCAGTACACTGTATGGTCAAAAGTTTGGGAACACCTGCCTGACCATCACACCTATATGACCCATGGAATATTTTGTAGGGCTGCAACAGCTGATTGATTATAATCGATCATGAAAATAGCTGGCGACAACTATCAGCGGAGAGAGGGGGAGGAGGGAGAGGGGAGAGAGAGACGGGAGGGGGGGGGAGAGAGAATATTTTTTTAAAACAATAAATTAATTGAAAAAATAATGCGGCAACTAATTGATGATGAAAATAATCGTTAGCTGCAGCCCTAATATTTTGTAATGCCTTCCCCCCTCCCAGATGTGTGTGAATTTGTGCCCACTCAGCCAAAAGAGCATTTATGAGGTCAAGTGCAGATGTTAGAAGAGAAGACATGCATACAAATCTACCCCCAAGGTGATTATCAGGGTTGTGTGCAGGTCACTCAACGTTCCTCCACACCAAACTCCTCAAATCATGTTTCTATGAAGCTAGTTTTGGGCACAGTCATGCTTGGACAGAAGACGACTTTCCCCACAAGGTTAACACACAATTTTCCAAAAGTGTCTTTGCATGCTGAAGTATTTATAGTTGTTCCCTGAAATCACCTGAACTCATGACCACCACAGGACAAGTCATAAGTACACTTGTATTGTGATTGTAATGTCTTCCTTATATTGTAAAGCACTGCGCAAACTGTTGGCGCTATATAAATCCTGTATACGAATTATCATTTGGATTGGTGTCCACATATGTAGGTGTAATGGTCTGCAGTCCACAAACTGTTGCCAATATACTGCATCAGGCTCCCTTTAAAAAAATCTTAATGTAAAAAGAACATATTGGGGAGCCAAGTTGCAAAAAAGTGACTGCATTGTTAGGAACTCGTGAGGGGATGCAGTGACACAATACTGAGTTTCCTGCCACTGCAAGAGACACGGGTCTGCTAACTATGGCTAGTTAGATGACTGATGCTCAGCCAAATACAGAAGATCGGTTTTGGGAAAAGTTAGCCATAAATACTTCAAACTCATGTACTGGCTAGAGAGCTGCCAGACTCCTTTAAGCATTATCGTGCTTACCTCCTGGTGTTTGACATCGGCCACTGGGCAGTTCTACGTTTTGACTGGTGGACACGGCTTTTCCATGCTTCTGTCCTAGCTCACTAAGTGCCTGTTGTATGCCCGCAGGGTTGCTGTGAATCACACGGTCTACCCGATAGACAACGCTTGTATTTGGAGGAGGATGAGGAAGGGTTAGAGACTGTGAAGGACGATCTTCATGACTCCTGCCACTGGGACCATAAGAAAGATAATTAGTATGAAAATGTGAAGAGAACAAACTATACGTTATTAAGAAATACCGATGTATTGAATCACACAATAGCAACTCACCCTCTGTTTCTTGGAGAGGGCCAGCTTCTCTTCTCTCCACTCCTACCGCCGCCGCCACCACCACCGCCGCCGCCGCCTCGGCCTGGCCTCGGTCCACCAGGATGCATGGGTCTGCGATTCTGCCTCTCCATGACTGGTCTTTGACTGGAGAAGCTCCTTTTTGAAAGATCCTTCCTTTGGTCTCGCCCTCCAGTGGAAGGTGGACTGGATACTCCATTTTGCACAGGCATATCAGCCCTATCTTTCTTCTCTGTAAAGTCACTGCTTTCAGATGCAGTCTCCCATTCTTCGTTGGCCTGGTCGGAGTTAGCATTACATGGGTCGGGAGATTTATGTCCACGGCGGGGCATGACGCGTTCTTCTTCAGCCTGTGATGAGCGTTGGTGGTGCTCTTGTGTCGGTAACTGTTGCGGAGGTTGTTGAGGGCCTCCCCCATTTCCTGCCCGGGCAGCATTCTCCCTCTCTTGCTTTAGCCTCCGGAAGCGAGGTGGTTTGTCCTGCTGCTGAGCCCTTCCGTGTCTCCGTCTCCTAGGTGGAGGTGGAACCCGATCATCATTGGGTGCTGGCGGACTCATAGCCACGATCACTTTGTCATTTTTCCTCTCTGTTTTGTGAGGAGGAGGTGGTGGCTGTGCAGGAGGAATCGGAGGTGCTGACTGCTGCTGTTTTGGGTTAGCATTCCAGGACATAGACAATGGAGGTGCACCTCCTCCTCTACCTCTTCTTGAAGGCACTCCTCTTGGTGTAAAAATGCGCCCCCTACCGGAATCTCTACCTTTTTCTTGGTGCCTTGGGTTGCCTGCAGGCATTATATCTGTGTGCTGCTGCAAGGGAGGTCCTCCTTTCCCAGGGTCTTTCTCAGAAGGGATTGGTTCTGTCTCACTACCAGTTTCAGAGCCACGTTGCCTCCTCCTTTTAGGAACTTCTTCATACTCAGAACCCTCGCTGCGTGTTTCACTGGTATTCCGCTCCCGTCCTCCAGATCCGGGTAAAGGCTTGTTATCTGCATCCCCGTCATCTCTGTAGAAAGTGCCGTCTCTTCTGTACCCACCACGAAATTCACGGCTTCTTCCTCTGCCACCCCGACCTCGCCCATTATAGGCCCCCCGAAAGCCTCTCCCTCTTGAAAAATATTCTCCTCTGCCACGGCCTCTAGATGCTGAAACCATTGCAGGAGAGCTCCTAGCTGGAACAGGTATAGTCTCTTTTCTTCGTCTTGAAGGTGAACCTGTTATTTGTTCACCCTCCCTGCTAGTGTAGTTTGCTTGTCTAGGTTTCTGTGGCTCCGCTACCGTTGGAAGTGGTTGACTGACCTTGGCATCTTGATGCTCTTTGGTCACAATCTCCTCTCGTCTGCCACCCTTCTTGATAGGACCTGCCCGCCGCTGAGCAGGTGCTTGGTTAAAGGCTCCTCCTGTACCAATGGGCTCTTCCTGTCTTCGCTTTCCTCCTTCTCCGGGTCTTGGTCCCCAGCGCGTTTCTGTCTTGGACTCCCGGCGAGGAGGCGGTCTGTGGTACTCAGGCTTTGTAGTTTGTTTTTCAAACTTTGGTTCCTCTTTGGCCATTTCCTTCCTTTCCTCCTTCGGCCGCCCACTGCCGATTTCAACTTTGGATGCGTTATCTTGCTGTGAAGGTGGAGGTGCTGCTTCCCTCCGCAGTATAGCAGGTTCATCATCAGCCCTGTGTGCCTGGGATGAGGGGACAGACACTGGAGGTGGTTGAGATTCTGAACGTCTCTGTGCAATAGGCTGCGGTGGTATTTGGGATCCCCCAGCATGGTTATGCGGCTGATGCCAGGTGCGCTGCTCTTCCCCAGGGTAGCGATGCCCAACATGCGGTTGTTGGGTTGATGCAACAGCATTTTCTTGGTAAGAAGTGAAATTGCCCAAGTATGATGGAGGTTGAGCCTGCTGAGGAGCGACGGAACGAACGGGTTGAGCTTCACTTCTATAATTGAAGAAAAAAATAATAATTTACAACCAGCAAAAGAAACAAGTGAAAAAGTTCAGCCCACCTGTAGCTCAGCCATACGCAATTAACACATTTTAGGTAGCTTTGATCAGAGGGTGCCCTAACATACCTGTATTTTTAGCAGACCGGCACCTAAAACTTTCTCCGGTATAACCCGAAGAGTAAAACTTCCTGTGTCCCTCAAAGGACAAGAAAAAAAACCTAAATTAAAGAGGTTGATTTTTGCATTTTTTCAAAAACAAATGTCATTTCAAATGAGTAGCCTTTAGATTACTGAAGTGCGGCCTGTGGATGAAGGCACAATTGGGGGTCTGGTGAGACTCCACTATGAGCTGTAGTGAGATTCCATGTCATGCGTACAACAAGCTTGAAAAATAGACACTATTAGGACACTAAGCTAAAACAGAGCTTTTACGGCCTGCAAAAAAGGTAAAGCCAACAGGAAGGAGTAGTGCCTTTCTGCTTTAGCCTAGTGTCCAACCTCCCACAGGCAGGGCATATACCAGAGGAAGAAATGCTGGGAGAAACTGCTCTATTTTTGGGGTATTTTCATGGCTCCATCCATTCCATGGTTCTAGAATAAATAATAAAACGCCTTTTTTACATTTGTGAAGAATTTGTCAGATATGCAGCTCGTTTTGGTTTTACGAAGTATCTACTATGTTGGGATACCTCACAAGCAGAGCAATACCACCCTATAATGTCAATGAGTCTGGCCACCCTTGCTCAAATATATCACATACTGTATACATTCAGTCAAAATGACAGGGTGGCTAGGTGCCAGGTTTAATTAAAAATGTCAATACAGCAAAGACTTGAGTATTTCCCAGCAAATATTCTATAGGTAATATAAAAAAACAAACTTCAAGCAACGTGAAAGTCATTGCGAACATTGAATGAAAACAAGTGCACAAAAACATCTCCATAGAAAACAACAGCTCCACCACCTACCTCATATCCCGCTCCTCTTCTTCGGCACTCGGTCGTAGAGGAGATGCTATTGGCCGTGCTTCGGCAGGATTGTACATCTCGTTGCCCCACATTACTTTGGAGTCTGCGGGAGGAGTCCCTCGCTCCCTCATTAGCGAAGCATGTCGCTCATATCCATCTGATCCTGACCCCGCGCTGTCTGATCGCTCACGGGACATCAGTCCTAGAAACAGAATTCAGCAAGTCAGAACAGGAAATAACTGTACGATTGGGGCAGATTATATAGAAGGTCTAGCTGTTATGCCGAGCACAAAGATAACTGCTGCCATCACCAATTCACATAGGAATTCTTCAAACAATAAATACAAGTACGCATTCCCAAGCTGAGAGAAGACAGCAGGTTTTTACTACTGGATGTATAATGGCAAAAGACTTGGATGGAGAAGTATAATGGCAAAAGACTCGGATGGAGATGTATAATGGCAAAAGACTTGGATGGAGTTCCACAACTACTGCTAATGTGTTTGCCTATAAAACTATAGGACCCCTATAAAGGAGTGAGTCTATTGGGCTCTACTGCTTTGTACAAGTAACTCATTCTAATCCCTGGGGGTCTAAAAATGGGGCGTTTACAGAAATTACAGGAGGACCAAGGACAGACATTACCTCAAATAGGCAATGTAAACCCAAGGTTTAATGAACAAGCTTGGAGGAAGGCACAAAGAATAGACACTAGTAGTGACCTTCTACCTACATAGAGTTTGTGAATAACATAAGTCTCTGAACAGAAGTACAAATATTTTGACAGGTAAACAGTTCACAGCTCTGCTTTAAGCTTCAGGCCCCGTTCACATGTAGCGACTTATCGCGCGATTTCCATCCGTGATATCGTGCATTTTTGCAGCGCCATATCGCGAGAAGTCGCCGGCTAATGATAGTCAATGGAGCTGTCTTAGCTCCATGTCGCGCGTCGCGGTTGCAAGTCACTTCTACCGGACCCTTTTTTCGGCGGATTATGCGCGATTTTGCTTTTTTTCTATGGAGCCCGACGGAGAAGGTCGCGCTACCGTCGCTGGATCGTCGCCCCGAAAGTCGCGCTATCCCGGCCGCTGCAAAGGTATGTCGCTACATGTGAATGGGGCCTCAAACTAACTACAGTAAACTCTGTTACCCGGTATTCAACTAACCAGAACTCTCATCTAACCAGTAAAAAAAAAAAAGAAAAATCCCCTGCGTACTCACTGTTTTGCTCATCTGCCGCATGTATTATCCTGCAAATGATCATGTGTCTGTTTGTCTTAATTTGCTTTTCATCACTGCATTTCAATATTAATATGAAGTCTATACAGAGTTTACGTTATGGGGTATGGCATTAGTTACCTATTTTTAATAGTAACTCTCAAGCAACCAGAAACTACATTTATTCGGAATCTACCAATCCCTGTGGATGCTGGATAATGGGGAGTTTACTGTATATAGACACAGAGTACCCTCAGCGATTCCAAACTATATTTCAAACTCCAGCCAAAACTATTTTTCATGCTTTTCGAGGAAAAATCTGATCCGCAGTTATGCGATTCGTTCACATCTATGTGCAGCAGGCTCAGCATATTTGTGCATAATGTCCATGAAAAAGGCCATGGAAATACATGGTAAATGTGAGTTTTTAAATATTCTGCAACACGGAAATTCTACATTATTAAATGATTTCTACGCTTCTGAAAATGTGAACATATTTAGAATACACAGAGGTACAAACACGAATGCTCGTGTCGTGGTGTGAAAGGTGTACTTGGGTTTTAAATCTGCCCAATTCTCTGTTCATGTGCTGCCACTGCTCACCTGTAGGGTGAACTCCCGCTGGGGGAGGGTAATAATCCATGGGTCTCCCTTGCATCATGCGTGGATCAATGAAAGGAGGAACCATCACCCATCGAGGGTCATAAGTGACGTGAGGCGGCAGGGGGGCAGGTGGCTGCGGTGTGCCCACAGGAGTGGTCCTTCCCATTGACCCTCCTCCATAGAGTGTTTTCTGTGGTGGCTGGGCTGCTGACAGCGGTTGTGATGGAGGAGGTCCAGCAGGGGAGGGTGGCGTGGGCTCTCTGTTCTGTTGCCATTGCTTCATCATCTGCTCCTAATACACATAAAACAGAATACATCTAAATCAGAAAGCATAACAGGACTATAATTTCCTTCTGTCGTGCTACTTGTTAGAATTATGTTCATGTTTAACAGGTACATCAAATCTCTTGCGAGTATGAACACTTAATCCTTGCATCCATAAAACAGAACACTTAATCCTTGCATCCATAAAACATTAAACTGAAAGAGGCGACAATAGACCAGATTCCCCAAAGTTAAAGATGAACTCCGGACGAATTTCTGCAGCTAGGTAATTATTAATAAAAATAAATGTTCATAAAATGCAATTAGTTAAGAATGAAAATCTAAAATTTTAGGCCTTTCTGGAAGGAAAATCTTTGACTGTTTCAGGTAGTGTTGGAGCTTGAAGATAAGCCCCACCAAAAAAATCCTACTGGTCCACGACTATAAAGGGCAGCCTCACTAGCCAATAGTAATATGCAGGAGGTAGGAAGGGATGTCTTCTGTACAATTGGCCAAGACAGAAAGGTATTTGAGGCCATTGAAGGTATACTGGCATTTGATTAGCCAACTACACTTTATACTTTCAGCATTTTTTTATGCCCAACGAGTCTATTTAAATATATTTAACAGATATGTTAAAGTGCTTCTTGCGATGAGTTACTGTGCCCCTCTCTAGAATGAATGCAGCCCCTTACAGTGTGTTCTATTTCTGCTCCCATTACCTGTTGCTGACGCTGGAAGCGAGGTGGCAAACTCTTCTGAAACTTATTGTATCCTCCCTGGGAAGGTCCCGTAGCTGGCGGGCGGCTCACAGCAGCTGGTGCTGGCTCTTGTTTGGGCTCTGGCCGGGGAGGTGGGCTTGGTTCACGCTTTACCTGGGGAACTTCAGCTGGTGGCAGAGCTACTATAGGCTGCGGAGGAGGTTCAGGAGTTGCCGCTGGTTCCACCACTGCAAGAAGGAAAAAAACAGAAGGGACGGTCATACAAATACATAAAAAACACTAAGTTTGAAACATGTGAACTCATTTTCCCATTAGTTCTACTGGACAATCTGCATTTAAATTTACACGCAACATGAAATATTAAAGCTGAAGGTTAATCTGCTTATATATTTTGCATTCTATTGCTTCTCCCTCCTCCCTCATCAACGTGTTGACTACATTTTTTAAATAACCTTATTCTAAACCAAGTCATGACATCACTGGGTCTCTGTGCTTCTGTATTCATTGGAGGAAGATCATGTCTGGTAGAAGGGGCTGGGAAGGTGTTGTACTTAAGTTCCAGAAAACATCACATCACCCAGTCTCAGTGCTGCTCTCAAGAGCCCTCAGGCCTGATGCAAGTAGTGGCTGGATCTTGGAAAGAGTTAAGCAAATATCAAATTGCCCTGATGGGTGAATGAGAATATGGGGATGTGGACATTCTTAGGCAGGCTGCATTAACATAGAGTGCTGAGCCTCTATAACTGGACTAAAAATAATCCAATGACTGAAAGGGAGATGCCAGGGACAGTCAGGCAGGGGCAAGAAGATAGATGATGCTGTGCGTCCTGCAGCCAAGAAAGGAGACGAGCCCTATCTGACTTGCTGAAGCTTCTATTGCAAAGCTCACAGTGTGCAGTGAAATCAAAGCAAGCCATTTCAGTCCAGGAGATGAACCAGTACAACTGTACAGGACTAAATGAAAGGCTGGAGATCAGTTTTAAAGTGGATATCTGACTTCAGAGTGACATCCCTGCAGCCTGAGATGCAGGAAGAGGTACAGTGGATGACAAGAGCTCAGGATAAGTGTAGCAGACCAAAGAACAGAGGAGCGGTGGTGGCACAAAGTCATTGGAAATCTGTCCACACATGGCTTGTCTAAGATATCATACCAGGGGCATTCTGGGCTGGAGGCTCCGGCACATCAGTGGCCCCATTCCTTCCTGCCAATTCCGCCTCTTCTGGCGCAGGTCTGCGTTTCATATCTAGTCGCTTGAGTTTCTCAGCGCATGCGGCTCGCCTCTCTTCCTCCATCCTGCGTTCCTCCTCTTCTCTCCTTCTCCGAGCACGCTCCACTGCCTGGGAGATCTCAGAGGAGGACTGCTTTCTGCGCTGGCGCCATGCTTCATCCTCATCCTCTGCAGGTGCCACAGCCACGGATGCCGGCGGCTTTTCCTTAAAATAGGAACAAAATATGAAAGAAAGTTAAAAGTGTATCTGCTAAGAGATTGATAGAAAGGCAGACACTGTTTTTATTTAACTCAGTGATGGAATAATGGAAAAGTGAATTATAACCATCTTTCAACAGGACTACGGTAAAGATATAATTAAAACAAAATAAAATAATCCCACCTAAAAATGTTGCAACATACCATTCATTCACCCATGAACCTGCACTGCATTCCGTGTCCTACTGCACCTGCACTGCATTCCGTGTCCTCCTGCAGCAGTTTTTTCTGGCTGATGTCCAGCATCAAGCCATTTCCTGTGACCACAGCTCCTGCATGTACATCTCGGTGTACATTCCCGTCATCTACCAAGTGCCAGGATGAATTAACTCCCCTGTGTGTGCCCATGGGAGTTATGCCATCATGGGCCAGCTGATCAGGATGGCCGAAGACGCTGAACTCAAAAGAAGCAGCGGCGACAGTGACTAGGGACATCGCAACTGTTGTAGTGCTGGAGGACTTCCTTTGGCAGGTAGATCTGCCATAATGTTCAAATATGCCGTGCATGCTTGCACATAATGACAAAATCCCTGCGTGCCAGCAGTGGACTTCAGTTCTGCCTTAATCCTTCACCGACCTTCAGAAGATAATTTTGTGCAGAAGTCAGCTTTTTGACCACAGACATCAAATCCTGTGGGGTACTCCAACTTTCAGATAGCAAGTTGGGTGACCCCTTTTCTTTTCCCTGCATTGTAGGGTAATGCAGACAGTTTAAAAAAAAAAAAAAAAAAAATCACATACAAATACAACCAGCACAATAATAAGTCAAGCTGTGTGCTCACTAGAAACTCTTTCCCTTTTTACAACTCATCTAAAACTAGACCAGTTTTTAAATATCACTATAAACTGTTCTAAAAAATTGTTCTTGGAGCGGTTCCTTAGACACTTTCTATATACATAGAAGACTCACCTTGTGCTCTGGCTGTGGCCCCCGATGTGCAGACTGTCCCCTTTGAGGAGGGGGAACAATGGCAGTAGGTGCCGGTAAAGGCTCCAGAACGCGATTCGCCTCCGTCCATGCAGCTTTGGTTGGTGGAGGCTTCTCCTCTGTAGGCGAGGCCTTCCTGGAATCAGAGGTCTCCACCACATTCTGAGGTGGGAGCACCGGCGGCTTATCAGTGAGAGAGACAGGAGACTCCCTGCAGATACAATGAATCAATCATATTAAAGGCACAAGATCAGAGGACACAACATACTCAGAACCTAATAAAAGGCTTTTTTGGGGGGAAAACGAGGAGCAACACACCTCTTTTCGTCTGTATCTGTATCCTTCCCATCCTCATCATCGCTGAATTTCAGCTTCTCGGTATAGTCTACCTCTTCATGGGCCCCTGGAGAAGGTAAGAGAATCAGTGGGTCACTGATCGTGAACAGAGATCACTTAACGCAGAACAACAGAATCCAGTGACCAGTTATTCACCTGCCCAGCCATCATCCGTCTCTTGATCCAGCTCATCAAATTCTTTCAGGTCGTCTTGCTTCAAGATAGATGGGCGGTTAACGGCTTCAGACAACCTGGGAGCGTTTTGGGGAGCACGTGGAGGAGCCAGCCGTGGAAATCTACACAGGAAGCCAGAGACTAAATACCCCAAACTTACAAGCAGCATGAACAGTTTATTAAAAAAAAACGGTGTACCTGTGCACAGATGATAGACAATGAAGTATTTATATATCCTTAACAAGAAGAAAAATAGCTTTAAACCGAGCAACCGCTGACCTCTCTAGCTACTTCTACTGGGCAGTGATCCATCATGAAAGATCCTGAAAGATCACAAAAATACTCTAAAGTCAAGATTCATGGCTTAGTTAACGTTTCAGGCCATGATTCATGTTACACTCATATTTAGGGTGAAACACAAAACAAGTAAACCACCTCCACCCCCTTCCCTGAATTTCAGAGTCATTCCCCCTCTGCTGTCTTCAGTTGATATTTGAATTTGGTATGGCTGTACATGGCTCCGCCCTGCAGTCACATCAACGAATCAAAGGATCTTTGAATGAAAAGACTACAAGCCCCATCTACCATGGCAGAGGGGCTGGCAGATCTCAATGGCGCACAAGTGCAGTGACGTCACCGCACTTGAAGTCCACCGATTACTTCTTCCAGTCCTATAACTGAGGTCTATACCTCCGTATGTGCCTAGTGCTGGGGGAATAGTCTGCAGGAGCCTGTACATTGCACCCACAATCCACTGATCACCATTGCAATGCTCAAATGCAAAAAATTAATGATTGCACATTTTTCCTTTCATTGTGTGCACATTTATTCTTTTTCTTCAAAAGGTGAACAAAAGGTGCCTTTCAGTCTGTTTCTAACAGCTTAGAAACATCTAGCTCGTGTATGCATTAGACGGCTGGCAGCCTGCCACGATCCTGCTCTCCATACAAAAATAAAGGGAAGCTTTGATTTCCGTTCCTCTCTTATGATCTTTGAAGATAAATATCCCCACAATGCCTTCAGCTAAACAGCTGGATGAGGGCTGTTTTAAAGTGCTTTCTACTGCTTGTTCAGATATGTTAATCCTTCAGTGTGCATAGCTTGGGCACAGCTTGAACTCAAAATCTGCCGTATTACAGGGAACATCAAGAAACGTTAATTGTGCCTATGCAGTACCCAGAAAGATTTGACTTTTGTGTTGGAAGTGCGCTTGAAAAATATATCCGCAGTGTGAGATCATCTAAGGCCTATCTGCTGCCTCTGACTGATGGTCCATCAGTTGATCTGTGCTTCCTCCATCTGTCCTATTGCTTGGGGGGCTGGGGAAGGATAAGAACCTCTATCAGGTTATTACATGTATGTGATTTTCTGCCCCTGTGAAAGCAGGACAAATAATGAAGGAAGATGGAGTTCTGGGACAGGAAGACACAGACATTAATAAGGACCTCACAGAGGTTCTAACCCCTCCCCATTTTACTAATATTATATTTTGTTGCATACTATGTCCCCACTGGACAGATGTCAAGCATGAAAGTATTAGACCCTAAAATTCTCCGGCCATGCAATGTACTCAAGTGAGTGATGGGAGAAAAATAGAAAGAATCTTACTGGCTGATATGAGCAACACCAGCATTTCCTTATAGAGCTGCAACAACTAATGGACTAAATCGATAGTAATCGATGAGAATAGTTGGCAACTATGCTCATCGAGTGAGAGACTGAGAGATCGAAAGAGAGACTGAGAGAGAGACTGAGAGAGAGATTGAGAGATCGAGAGAGAGACTGAGAGAGAGATTAAGAGATCGAGAGAGAGAGAAAATTATTTTATACAACCAATCGATTAGTTGAGAAAATAATCAGGTAACTAATCGATTATGAAAATAATCGTTAGCTGCAGCCCTAGTTCCTTACCACAAATGAACCCCTCTCTGTCACCATAGATAAGGCTAAAAGTTCTCTAGTACCTTGGAGCATCTGGAGCGTGAAAGCGGAAGGCTCCTTGTGGCCCATACGGAGGAGGGAACGGCAAATATGGGGGATACATCTAGGAAAATAATAATAAAGTAAGACTACAAAAACATTTCTGCAGTGACCAATAGTGAATATATAATTAAAATTCCTATTCTAATACATACTGAGCAATTAAAAAGACACTGGTACTCTTCCCTTTCTGCCCAACCCCACCTCATCCTGAACCACTGATACTCCCCTCTCAAAAGATGTCCTGTCACTTCTTCCTTTACCATAGCCAGCACAATATACCTGGCTGGGGAAGCACGTGACCTCATTCCACTGCAGATACTTGTACCTGCACAATCATGTGATCATTATGTGCCAAAAGGAAAAATAACCAATCCCAAAAAAGTTAAGCCACAGACCTATGTCATAAGTCGGTGGTGGCAGCAGCAGCAGGGACATGTACACAAAGTCCTGGCAAGCAGCTTGCATGTGTGATTGCATCTGAACAAAGGCAAACAGCTGCAGTCCTCACACGGTCACTGCTTCGTACAGGCTGAGCACCTCAAGCTGTCTCAAATCAACTGGGATCCCTGCCCGAAGGAACCGTAGCCGGACATAAAAGCCGCCAGTGGCTTTAAAGTGTTTATAGAGCCCAGAATGTAGTAGCCAGAAAATGTTTACTTTTGTTACTTTTAACTCTTATACATGCCCTTTATTCTTCTATTTCTGAAGTATACATCAAACACCTGGTGATCCTGCCAGCAGCTTCAGCTTCGTGGATTGTCAGGACCATGATAACAGGTTACATTGTGCTGTCCAGTGAGTTCCCTGCAGCAGTGTACAGGACACACAGCATTCACTATGCTATCACATAGTCAGCCTGTAATTACATATGGCCACCTTACTTCAAAGGCCATCCCTAGCTTTAGATTGAAAGTGGCTCCGGTTAGGAGTATCAGTGTCAATACAGCAGACTCTGCCACCATTGCTGGGAGCTATAGGAGGAAATTGTAACCCAGCAGTCACATGACCACAAATAATAATGAAAAAAAAAAAGATTGTTGTGGAGCATTTGAAACGTTTGTGTAAACGTATTATGCCAAAATGAGATAGTGTTATTGTGGGCGGGTTAGCTGACCAGACTTTACAGATGTTTTAATACAAGCTATAAAAATGGTAACCTAACCCATGTTACACTTATACCTAGCTGCCAGTGATAGCTGCTTTCTTTGGACTGCTTAGGGAGTGGCACAACCAGCAGGATATTATATATATTTTAGGGCAGTTTGTTTAATAAGATGCTAAGAAGTGCTAAGAGGGCAACCCGTTCCCAAAAAGAACTATGGTCAGGCATAATTTATAATTAGGAAAATTAGCCTGTTTGCAGAGTTCTGGATTCTCTCTACTGTCTGGGCTGTCCCGCATTGTGCAGTTTTATGATGAAGGGTGAAGGATGGAAATAAAAAGTCACAAAAAATAATAACACATTTAGAATAAACCTGCCCTGTCCTAATAGTTAAAAGTTACAGTTTGTGAAAGTTGCCTGTAGGTACACAAACCAAAAGCATTACCCTACATCCAGGATCATCTTTTTTAAAGTGACACTAAAGGCTATTATTTTTTTTCACCTCCCCCCAATGTTAGTGTCAGGACTTACCTTAAATGATGCCTCTTTATTCGATCATCTTCTTCCTTACTGTCCTTTTCAGCTGTCCCTCCAGTGCTGGTGCAGGTCTCTGATCCAGCGCTGACTCCTCTTCTCTGACGTCCTACGGTGTCTATCCGGGTGCACACTGCTCCATAGACTTACCTTGCGTCTCCCGGCCAAACATCTGAACTGCGCAAGCGCCCGCCCCAAGATCCTTTGCGGCCTCCCGAGACTCTTCAGATGTTCGGACGGGAGTGTGCGGCGAAGACACAGGTAAGTTTAAACCTGTTTCAAAAGGTTTTTGTTTTTTTAAGTTTTGCATATATCAACTGCTTGCTAGCCATAGATATATGCAAAAACACGCGAGGGTTTAATAACCCTTTAAACACTTGTGCTTGGCTTAGAATATTATGACTGTGTAAATAGGCTTCTATGAGATATCTGCATTCTAATTTCTGATAGGCCAAAGAGTACAAAGAGTACAAAGCCGATACTGTTCCCTGGCTACAAGTCTACGGTGTCCAATGATAATACCGGCCTTTGTATTCCGCACTCCCTCATTGCTGAATGGCAGCACAGTCAGAACTTATTAGTGTGCTTTGATCATGCTGAAGAAAGATGTGTTTGATGTGTAATTACAACACTCCAGTGGTATACCATATTTGTCACTACTAATATTACTCATCCAATGTGAAAAAAGAGCTACATAGGGAAGCAATGGACATTACCCCCTAACCCCAAAAGCATTATACAAGGAAAATGGAATAAAAATGTTGCATCAAGATACAGACTTCTGTAATCTAATGTAAAAAAAAAAAAAGAGAAAGTAACAGTGACAGAGGTCTTTGCATACTCACGAATGGTGGTATCATCCCCCGATATGGAGGGAACTGTTGGTGAGCAGGGGGAGGCAGCCCTTGACGGGGGGCTGGCTCATTGCTGGGGGCGTGTGCCATGTCAGGAGTCTCACGGCCATCCCCATCCAGGGAGCCTGGAGCCAGCCCCCCCCTCCCGCCCCCGTCCCTCCAGGAGGTGGCATCTGTGGAGCAGAAACAGACAGTCAGCAAGATCAATTACATGACAGCGCATAACATACAAAAAGGGGGAAACACAACCAGATCTGGCAATATGGGGACACTAGAGCGTCTCCTATTGAAGGCCTTAATAAACCAGGAGCCTGGCAAAAATCTTCTTCTAAAACTGGACTGGCTAGACACTATAAAGCAGTGGTTCTCAACCTGTGTAATCTCAGGACCCACATTTGTCCTTGGTCATTAAGTTGTGACCCAAGTCGCACCGCATTGTGGTACCGTGCATTCCAGTGCGGGCGATCGAACTGTGTTTGGGAGGTGCGTTTGGGGAGCCATTCAAATGAATGGCAATGCAACACACCTTCCACACCTGAATGTGTGGTAAGGTGCATTAATTGCATGGGACTGTGCGATTAGTGCGCTGTACTAGTGTGAATCTGCCCTAAAACACACACACCTAAATTTTGTTCTTTTTTTAAAGATCCATCCAGTCTCCCTATCTGATGAGAACTGGAGTGGATCCTCAGCCTGGGGTCCAATGCGGGCTGCTGCGCTGTAATGAAGCTCCATCCATATGTGCATTGCTTGTACAGTTCCTTGCATGCCCTGTAGAGGTGCCTCAAAGCCATACCCCCACCCAAGCTGACACTTGGCACTGGGCAGCATATTGTGAATGGCTGCTTATTGTGAGGACTGACATTGCTGCGCTAGGGGGAGGCTGAGAAGCCTCTCACCTAGAAAAGTGAAAGGCATGCAGTGACCCACTGAACATGGGGTTGTGACCCACTTTTGGGTCACGTCCCACCAGTTGAGAACCAAGGCTATAAAGTATTCTAGACTGCAACCTGATGGAAGCCCCATACACAACACAATCCTTACTCTGGGGGCGGAGGCTTGGTCCTGGCCCATACGACACAGCGGAGGTGTTCTGGTCGTGCCCACTTTTGTCCTGGTCCCCAGCCGCCTGCAGGGTTGGAAATTCCTCTCGAGAGAATGGCGACAGTTGGCTTGATGCCTTTCCACCTACCAGGACAGTACAAAGAAAAGAAGAAAAAAGGTATGCAAATTATAGTACATCTATCCAATTACAGTATATACAAAAACAGGAAACATGGCTTCACTTAGAGTAGCTTTTGCCACTCTATAAACGTGTGCAGTTCTACTGCTGCACAAAATCAATCAAATTAACTTTATTGATCACTATTTAAAAAAAAATAAAAATCAGGAGAGGGACTACCAGCCAATGGATTCCATCAAGATGGGAGCCATTATGTGCACTTGAAATCAGATGACTATAAGTCAGCCTCTCCTCTGTTAGGCCTTTTATTGGTCAAAGTAAAACTTTCAAATGAGGTGGAAATGGATTTACCCCGTCCAATCTGGCCCCCTCTCTCTCTCCCCCCGGCTATACTTACCTTTGGCTGAACGGTCTTTCCCCTTTGCCGATGCGTGTGTATTATTCATACTTCGTACTCATGTGTAGCCCTGCACTCTGGATTTTGAATTTAGTTTGCGCTGACCAATGAGTGCTCGCCATTTGTAATCCAAAATCCACAGAACAGGGCTGTGAAACATTACTGGAAATGGATAATACACCCCCACCAGCGGCCGGGAAGGATTATTCGGCCAAAAGGCAAGTATAGGTGGGGGCGGAGGGAGGGAAGGGGGGGTAGATTGGATGAATTACCCTTTAACCAATCTCCAGGTTTCATGACGGTGCCTGCTCTTACTTTTACCACCCACCCCACTGCTGAATGCCACCATAATAAATCCTATGCCATTATAGACTTTTTGAATGTCACTAGCTCTGCAGGAAGACCCAAACAGTTCTCCACCAATAATAATAAACAGAGAGGCAGCGTGAGGGTCACATACCCAGACGTACAGTACTGCAAGTACACCTGGTAGGATCAGAAAATCTTTATGAAATGCAGATGAATGAACAACCTGCTACCTGTGTACAGTAGTAATGTGTTTCATGCACTTCTTATTGATGTTGCTATTTCAGAAGAAATGATCTAATTGTACTGGTTATTGCCAGTAGGTATGCCACAGAGCTTGTGCTGATTTTTTGGGGAGTGTAACACAGACGTGTGAGTAAAGACAACACTCTCTTGCATTTACTGTTGGAGGTGGTGATTTCATACAGCGATATTTGTACTGTCTCTTTGCAATTTGTTAATAATTACACTACTTTTGGTTGGCCTGATGCAGCCTGTAGTAACCAATGCCTTTGTTTCTTTGCAACATGCATGTGATTATACAGGTAGGCGCCATCCAATTTAGGTTAGACGATACCAAGTCTTACGGTGATCCAGCAGTCAATGTTTACTCTTATTTTTCTACTGGTGCTCAGTAGTTGATTGGGGAAGCATTGGAGCGTGCTAAAGGTCAGGGCAGACAACTTATTGTGCGTGCTACCAAGCCACGGCATTATTTATTTATGTCTGTACGTAGTTTAGGTTTCCTTGAAAGTAAATAGTCAATATATCCTTGGGAAACTGGCCTCTCAGTGAAATACCATGCACTCACAGTTCTTTACCTAGCAACCCTAGACTTTGTGAAATCCCAGGTGCCCTCATGTAAATATTACCTTTAGCTACAAGTCAGAGCTTTGACCATTTCCCTTCTACTATTGGCTAGTAAGGTCACTCATTTTGATGGCCAGAAAACAAGGAAAAGAAGGCTTTGGTCCAAATCTCTAACTTTTCAAGTGATCTCTATATTTTCATACTAGCATCCAGGGTTTCAGGGAGGCTGAAAGAAAACATGCAAATAGAATAAGGAGCCGGCAACTGCTGACCTATCCTTCTGAAAATGCTACTCTCCCTGCTATCACGCTAATGTCATGGCTTAAACAGTGATGTAGAGAACATATGCAGGATCAGGAGTGCTGACTTCACTCTGATGTTCTATTCTATGCTCTCTTTCCAGGTTAGTAAGTATTAACGCCAGACTCATACTTCAGAGAAGAACAGCAATAACAATTGTTTGGTAGATCTAAAGGCGTTAGTACTGCCAGATTGTAAGGTGTGCGCTGAGCATTGGGCAAGTGGGTTTGACGCCGAGCTGGTCACCTAAATACTGTCACATTTGAGTGTGCGCAGAGGTGACCAAGTGGCAAACTTTGATTACACTGAACCAACACTGTGCCACGTTACAAGTTACATACCATCTCCTTGTGCTACATGTGTGGTACTGGCTTGTGCCCAAGTCTTTACCACG
Source organism: Nanorana parkeri (assembly GCF_000935625.1). NCBI lineage: Eukaryota > Metazoa > Chordata > Amphibia > Anura > Dicroglossidae > Nanorana > Nanorana parkeri. The sequence goes on along the minus strand of NW_017307047.1, from coordinate 542,137 downwards.
ACGACGGCTGGTTGGGGGGGCTGAAAATGAAAGAAAGACAATATTTAGCAGCAAATTAATTTCCATGTTATTTAAAACACATCAAACAAAACATTTTCCATGTGAATAAGGCAAGGCAGACCAACTCCAAATTCTATGAAATAGTATGAATCCACAGATTATACAAATAGCAAAACCAGTCCCTATTGGACGATGACAGACCATACAAGTATATAATATATAGGAATAGCCACAAGCTATTTCTAAGAAGGATTCAAGGTGTAGCGCTGCATGACAGTACCTCTTGAGGAACTGGGGGTCGCTTCGACTGGTTTGATGCAGAAGTCTGTGAAGCCAGCTGTGGCTGCGACTCCGGCTGCGGTGCTGGAGAGGCATCGGTACTAAAGTGGGAAAGAATAGATTAGGAAAAAAATGAATAAAATAAAGGGACAATGAAATGGAATTATTCAGAAAGGCAGCCTTGTCAGAGTGGACAGAGGAATATCCCCGATAAGTTCAAAAAGTGAACTGGTTTTGTCTGTTCTTCAGAAACCACCATTTGAACTTCAAATGGTGGTTTCTGAAGAACAGACAGAACCAGTTTGAGATCCCATGGATTCACTGGGGCATGTACAACGGGGGACAATGTGAGGCACACCGTGGACGAAGGCCTTCAATAGGAGTGAGAAGCAAGTGGTCTCTGAAAAAGAATTGCTAGGGCTGAGATTTGACCCTTCATGTTACTCAAGACTTGACCAGGACAGGATTCGTCCCAAGGTGTACTTTCTGGGATGGAACATCCTTGCCACACACGAGACGTATACCTTCCAGGTGTGATGGTAGACATTGAGCAAATTCAATATACTAGCCTTTAGAAGCATAGGGATAACCAAATCAGATAGGCCCCTATAGAACAGGAAGGGGATAAAAGGCTAAGATTACCTTGAAACCGTGTTACACCTATATGTGTATTCAGGATGTAACAGGAAACATGGACACCTCACTGGGTGGGTAAACGGTCATTTAAAAGCTGCATGTTATGTGTGAAGAGCTTCAGCAAAAGTATACAAATCTTACCTTGTAGCCTGCCGGCTTCAACACTACACAGTCGTTAGTGAAGTGCTCCGGTCACATTACCTGCCCCTCTTTACTACTTGACCATTCACAAAATTCCTTGTTTTTAAAAAAAAAAAAAGAGAATACAAGGAGTTCTGTGATTGGAGGAGAGATGATGTTACCTCCCCACTGCCTCCTCTACAAAATGATAATTTTTTGGCTTCAAATCATTCCATTTGTTCTTAAATCCCTCATCCTCATAGTTTGAGCCGACGTGACACAATGAAACTGTCACACGTCGTCTCAATAGAAGTGAACACATAGCGTCGCTCGCTCACTTCTCGATCATCTCCCTGCAGAGAGCCGTGACTGTCACTTACTGCTCCCCGCAGGGATTCCCCGCCTCTGATCCTCCAGCGCTGACTGGAGGAATGGACGGGGAAGGGGCGGATACAGATGGCTCTGCTTCTAGATAGGCAGAGCCAGCTGTCACTCACGCAGCTGGGTGGATCTCGACAGTAATGTCGGGATCCGTCCCGGCTGCGGCGGTCTCAGTATACGGCGAGCTGTAGCTTGCGATATACTGAGCTTTGGGTCACGGAAGGAGGTTAGTATATAACCTCCCGTGACCCTTAAGAGAACTTACTTACCTCATAGTTCTCTTTTAAGTTTTGATACATTTTACCATCACAGTAGAAATCCACGTACAAATACAAGAATATACAGCAGAACTTTTTACAAAGTACAACTAAATAAGAACACTGCTTGCAGAGAATAGAACTTGATGCTCAACCACAGACAGCATTGCAGCTCCTCACCTCTTTGGCTCTGGTGTATCCTGCTTGCTTGCCCATCCTGATCCGTCTTTGGGAACTAGTGAGACATTTGGGTCATTCCCTTTATTTTCTGCTTTCAGACTCGGCAGGTTTGCTGGGGGGGGCATACGCCTGGCAATGGCAACTTTACCGAGACTCTGCAGGCCATGGCGGGGGGTGACTAAGAAGAAAATATGTCAAAATTTAAAATGTACTTTTTAAAAATGCTCCAAAATCTGTAATAGCCAAAAGAACCACACAAGGCATTAGAAAATTCGAGCATGGGGGCTGATTTATAGTGTATTAACACAGTACATAGCTGTGAACTCTGCAAACAATGTGCATCACTGCCACTAGATGGAGCCGAAGAGCATAGGCATTACCTAAAACCTCATCCCCTTATAGTGATAGTAATACGCTATGCAAACACATTATAAATCAGCCCCATGTTGTCTCATTACAAGAACCATGTGTAGTCTTACTCAAATTCTGGTGTACTTTGTGTATTTCTTTCAGATCTGTGCAACTGAAACAACTCTTGCCTCTGAGGAGGTTGCCTGTAACAAAGTCACTGCTGCTCTCCCTGTGTAGGGTGACTGTTCTTGTATTGGCCCCTTGTAGTCTTCTGCAGACAGATTGTAGTAGGAGGACCTGTTGGGCCCCCTACCACAGCTCTGCTCTACGAGTAGCTCAGTGATACCAATGGTTTTACAAGGTCATTTGTGGGTTTGCAAATGCATTAGATGCACATAACGTGGATTTATATCCGTATATATTTAAAGTGTCTGGGCCTGGAGTTCACCTTATGTAATGTTCTGCTCAAAGTTCCCATTGTGTCCTTTATAAAATATAATGGAAGAATTCACGGTTCATCTCGATAACCTACAGCAAATTTGGTATGCAGAACGAACACTTTGAACTCCATTCCCTGAGCAAAGGACTATAGACACTGCTTAAAAATATAGTCGTTTGGACCAGCAGTTTATAAGTGCAGTTTCCTAGTAGAATAGGGAGCAAATCTTTGATTTTGGGAGCTCAGTATGACACTGACAGACGATAAATGAAACTACTCCTATACAGTTATCTTCATCAGCAGGAAGTTCTAATGCAAACAATATGGCTGTGTTATGTCCGAGTGAAAACTGGGCTCACTCATCCTAAGCAGAGAGGTGTATATATAGCCCAAAGGAAAGGAGCAATGAACAATTTGCTTGGCCTAATACCCATCCTAATGGGAACATGGCCTATTACCAAATGGTCTGCTGTGTCCCAGGTTCAATGAAATCATACAAATGGAGGACCTCTATAATTGCTGTAGCAGTTCAGGAGCACAACCCAGAAACTGTCCTTCAGTGTGAAAGATTCCATTGCCAACATACGGCAGCCAAGCTGCATGTGAAAACACACAGGATGGTGCAAAGGCACCGAGGTAGCTTTCAGTTCAACGGGTACCAAAAGTTTTCTTTCACCCTCTGTGCCATTCCATGTGCTGAAAGGAACGTATATGGCAGCTACATGGATAAGAAGAACCAGACCCGGACAGTGTTCTTTAGGGTAATATTCCTCTGTTATACAGCAAATGCATTACCTTCACAGACAGGCCTGCTAAAGGTGGCTCTGCTCACATGTCGTACTTCTCATTTCATAGCCGGGGGCACCACATGGAGCTGCCAGAAAAACAAACTACCTAACAATTGTCTTACCTGCTGGTTTCTGCACCTCTAAGGACTTGCCCTTGTATGTATCAAACAGGTTGAGGGACGAGTACTTCTTGCCATCCTTCCCTTTTGCAGTCTGCCCCGGCCGCTCTGACATTGCGGGGGAAGCTCATTGAGTAAAGACTGGAAGAAAAAAAATTGAAGGAAAAGGGAACATCAGAGAAAAAAAAAAAACAGTCTGGCCCTTCTAAAACTTTAGCAGATCACAATTACTTGGCCATGTCATTGCGCCAATTGCAAGCAAGCTAATCTGCAGCTATTGCAGGCTATGAACATCAACTGCTTCAGTGTGGCAGCTTCAGCTGTACTTTCTATAGCTGCCACCATTATAGTATTTGCCATGTCTGCCATGAACTGGTCACCAAGTCCTAAGGATCTATCCGTATGGAAAATCCAACATTTATTAAGCCAATGCCCTCTCCAAAATGGCTGCTGGGACGCATCAAACTAGCAGATCAAGCCAAGACGCTCCTTCTAGAGGATAAGTATGGTCATTATGGATTATAACCATACACCAAGTATAGTCTCACTCTTGTGAGGCCTACTGAGCAGTAAAAAGTGATCGGATACAATTTGTGACCCTAAAGCAGTGGTTCTCAACCTGTGTAACCTCGGGACCCACATGTTTCCTTGGTCATTAAGGCGTGACCCAAAAATGATTTCATTTCTGAAACATTTTAATTTATTACACAAAACAACTTGTGCAGTATTCAGCAATATATATTTTGCTGAAAGGAAATGAATTAAAAAAAATTAAAAAAGTTTATAAAGAATAAAAATTAAATATTTCTTGAACCACAAATTCCCCCTCTAGTTCTCTCTAATGCAGATGGGCCGGTCTATGCAGACATGACGCCGCGACCCACTGCAGAGGGTGTCGCGACCCACGAGTTGAGAACCACTGCCCTAAAGTATTCTCCTCCAAGCTCCATTTCCATTGTATTGTGGAATGTGGCCAAATCTAACCTCTGCTTGCAGGAAGTAAAGAAGGTGCTGCAAAGGTTATGGGCAGTGCGGTTCGTGTTATTTTGGTATGGTTGCAAGTTTACTTTAACTATACATTGACAGCGAGGACAGTATTTTATGTACAAATGTATTAAAGAACACTCCTCTTAGATCAGATCAATCAAGATGTCACCGACAGGCATGGACTGACACAAAGGAACAGCAAGGCACAACCACTGTACAGCACCCACAAACATAGAAAGGTTGTCCAATGTATAGGCACAATCCATCTGACATCCTCCAGCAGCAGCAGGCAGAACATTGCCTAGTACCATACTGGGTGGGATGGCTGGGTTGGGCTCCACTTTCAAACCCATCTTGTGAATGTCAGCTTCCAAAATCAACTGAGCCATCTGCATCTGGTAGAGACACAGTCTAGAACAGCGCTTCTCAACCTGTGTAACCTACGCACTGTAGGTGTAATTGCGTGTAAAGTGTGTTAATAGCACGTTTCTGTGCGATTAATGTGCTGTACTAGTGTGAACAGGCCCTCTAAAACACTGACATACATACACAGCCACAATCTCATACACTCTCGGAAATTCTCACACACACACACAAAAAAATCCGGTGCTTAATTGCTTACTTGATTCATCAGCCCAGAATGGACTTGCAGTGGAAAGGAGGGGAACACTTATTTCAGGTGACAGTAGTGTCTAACCCTAAATGGTGTCTCTGGAATTCAATTTTGTTTTTTGGACTATGATCTGATGGAATACACTGACCTTAAAGCCGGCCTGTACCCATATCTTTAAAATAACAACAAACACACCTTTAGAAATATTTAGTAATGACAATCTACAAGCACATACTTCTAGATAATTGCCGGCTTTGTATTCTTTGTACACCTTATTTCTCTTTTCTTCCCCAGTCTTCTGACAGTGGCCATGTTTACTAAGGGCTGGTTACATTCCAGAGGTATTGGACCTCTGGAACGTAACCCAACCGGCTCCCTGGGGCGTGGCGGTGCACTGAAGTCAATGCACTGCAGCCACGCCCCCTGCCTAAACGCGTGGCACATTGGTGCCTGCATTCCGATCCAGTACGATCTGCAAAAATGCTGTGGCACGGGGAGCTGGCCGGTTGGCATTTCAGAGGCCGAACACTCTGGAACGCACTCTTTGTGGTGTGAACCGGCCCTAAGGGCAGACTACTAGCTCTCCTATTACTTCCTGGAATCTGGCACATGTGACTAGGACATGTGACCATGCACATCATCTCAGGGGAGGAAAATGCCTTCCCTTGAGATCTCCTGAGATTACAGATGAGATTTCCCAGCAATGCTCTGCTGATGACAAGGAAATCCCAGAGTGCATTGCTTTGCCAAACTGAAGTCATTTTGCCCTTTCAAAGCAGGAAGTGAATGCTCTGCAAGTGTTACCTTACCGGAGTGTTCTATGCATAGGTACCATTCCCATACATCCCTGCTGAGGGACAGGAGAACACACAAGGTTAGGGCAATTAGGGAATTTTACTTCTATCATTTGCTGTTGAACTAACAGACGGCCATTCTCCAGGTGGTGTACGGTAACATACTAGGTGGAAATGATTAATACTTTAGATTTATTACTTTGAGTCACCAGTGTGGTGCGGTATCATACCAAAAAGGAAACCTGTCATAAGAGAAAACAGGAAAGCTGCCAATGATGACCGGTGTTTTTGTAAAAATTAGAAGCCCGACTATCACGCTGACCTTCCAACTTTTATATTTTTTGATCTGATCTACAGGCTTGTTCTTGTGAGAAACCTAGAAGAAGATAATGAAGCCCAAGACAAGCTGACTAGTGTTTTCAGAAGGGGGTTAAAGGAGAACTATGGGGTTAAGGCTTTTCCCCATAGTTCTCCTTAGGGTAATGGGAGGACACAAACTAGCGTCCTCCCGTCACCCTAAGCTCAGTATACCGCGAGCTACAGCTATACTGAGACGCCGCAGCTGAAGCGGATCCCGACAATTATGCCGGGATCCGCCCAGCTGCGTGAGTGACAGCTGGCTCTGCCTATCTAGAGGCAGAGGCAGCTGTACCCGCCCCCTCCCCCTCCCGTTCCGCCAGTCAGCTCTGGCGGATCGGAGGGGGGGGAATCCAGCCCCTCCTCTGTCACGGCAGAGAGCCGTGACAGGATCGAGAGGTGAGCGAGCACCGGTATGTGTTCGCTCACCTCCCGATCTCCTGAGCCGACCTGTGACAGTCTCATTGTCACAGGTCGGCTAGAACTATGAGGTGACTGAAAAGCACTCACCTCATAGTTCTCCTTTAAGGATAGCAACCCCATGATTATTTCACAGCACGTTTAATTCTAAGAAATACAAACAGCAGACCATCTCAAACATTTGTACCAGCACGTTGGAGGAAAAAAAAGAAAAGTGTGACCTACTTGCTGGTTGCACAGTTGTGTCACCTCTATGCCCAGTCGCTGCAAGGCCAATAGCTGCACTGGTAATGGTTCTTACATACACAGGATGTGAGAGCAAAGCCACAGTGCTGCTAGCACCTACTTTCCTGTTATTTCACACTACAGATATGTCCAGGCCTTTTGAAGCAGAACTTTCACATATAATATGCAAATACAGTTTTATATTGCTACAAGGTACTAGGAAAGTATTTGGGTACAAGAGTCAACAGGAAGTCCCTAAAAATATCCGACACAAACTCCTCTATAGAGGAAAAAAAATGCTGCTAATAAAATTAGGAAATTCTAGATCATGGTTTCCAATGGACACCTTACAGGATAATTACACTTTTATATAGTAATGAGCTACTCAAGTTTTAAAATTAAAGTGATGGTAAAGTCCAAAATGCTTTTAAGTCATTTCAAAATGCTGATTAAATCACTTACAATGGATGATGAACCTTAAAAGGGTCTAGAGGTATTGGAAGAATAAAATGTACTCTTCCCAATACTCGTCACATCCCGGCTCTAAAGATTGAGCGATCACGAACCGCTGATTGCTCAGCTCACAGCTTCTCTCTGCAGAGTGGTAAATATAAGTCATCACTCCCTACAGGGATTCCTTCCTCCAGCACTGACTGGAGGGACAGACAGGGGAGGGGGCGGCGGGCACAACCGACTCTGGCTCTAGAGAGGCAGAGTCATCTGTCAATCAGGCAGCAGGGTGGATCTCAAACATATTTCCTGACTGCGGCGTGGCTTTGCGCTGTCAGCAAATATCAGGCAGTAGCCCGCTAGATGCTGACTTTGGGTCAGGCTGCGGCAAGCAAAGCGAGCAGAGTTCTGTCTTGTATTAAAAAGGGAATGTACGGTAGAGACAAAGCGATCATTTTGCAAATTTACAGATCGCTGGTTCGGCCTCATCTGGGGTATGCGGTCGAGTTTTGGTCACCAGTCCACAGAAAGGATGCCCTGGAGCTGGAGAGTCCAGAGAAGGGCCACTAAACTCATTAAGGGTCTGGAGGACCTAAGCTATGAGACAAGGTTACTAAACTCAAACATGTTCACGCTGGAAGTGAGGAGATCAAGGGGGACATGATTTTTATGTACGAGATGTTTAGTGGTGATGGTAACATCAGCAATAAACTTTTTACTATAAACGCCATAACAAGGACCAGAGGCCACCACCTAAAACTGGTGGAGAAAAGATTTATCCACAAGTGGCGTAGGGGGTTCTTTTCAGTCAGAGCGGTTACATTTTGGAACTTGCTGCCACAAGAAGTGGTATCAGCAGAGTATTGAATCATTCAAAAATCAATTTGATACCTTCCTCAGAGACCATAACATACAGGGGTACAGGTACTCTTAAAAACAAGATCACACGGGAGCACGCACGCACGCGCACACACACACGTTGAACTTGATGGACCTTTGTCTTTATTCAACCTCAAATACTATGCAACTATGTAAAATATACTCCTTTGACCCAAAAGAGGACTAAAGCCAAAAAAAAAAAAAAGTTTGGCTTTAGTTCTCTTTTAATGTTTAGAAGTTTTAGTTTCCTGTAGGATGAGCTCATTCCCTGAGCACTGGCCCTCATATACTGTTTTAGGGTGGCTCCTTTCCCTTGCAGGGCCCTATGGAGCAACCCTTGTGTGCGTTAGTAAGCGGTGCCCCCACACACAGGCACAGCAAGTCAAGCCCTTCCCCTGCTCCCCACTCCTCCGTCTGCCCTCCTCCAAGCTAGTAGATGGATGTGTGCTAGAAACCGTTCTGTGCCTTGTGATCTTGTCCTCAACGTGAAGTTCAGGGAAGCCAAGCTGAGAGAGTTGGAGCAGTTTGGAAACATGATGACTAAGTGTTTGGGTAAAAATATAAAGAAATACTTTAGGGCTGCAGTAAGCTGACTGAATAATTCATAATCAATTATGAGATCAGTTGTCAATTATTCTCATTATCGATTAGTTGGGTTGGATGCCCTAGCTCTCTCCTGCATGCTGGGAGGAGGGCACAGGAAGCAGTGGGTGGGTGCAATAGCCAGCCTGCTATTGGTTATTGCAATTTGAAATGGCCAATAGCAGGCTGGCTATTGCACCCACCACCTGCTGTATTTACATTCAGCTGCCTTCTGCGGAATCTTGCCACTGGCAGCCGTCATTCCCGGGCTGAAGCTATTCAAACGTCATGTGCTTACAATACAAATTTTTTTTTTTATAATGATAAAAAAGGTGGGGAAAAAAAAAGTTATTTTCAGTTTCGGCCGGACACATTCTGCTGCAGGAGGGGCATTACAGTGCCATTCATTTCAATGGCACCCAAAACGCCCCTCCCACCCAGAGTGAAGGCCCACATGGGCCAGTGCAGTGCGATTGCAAAAAATTGCTCATGTAGTTTTATTCTCAAGTAAACGTTATGTTTGTAGCACTGCATTTGTGTATTTTATTTTAAACTAAGGATTGTTTTTATTTTTTTTTATCTCATTAATGGAAAAAATTATCAACCAACTAATCGATTATGAAAATCATTAGTTGCAGCCCTAAAACACTTTGCTGGGCGATGTGTATTTGTTTGATCCGGATTCATTGTTGAAAAAATGGATTTGAAGTTTAATACTACTTTAAAAGATAAACTTCACCTTTATATAGCAAGGAGCTTTACATGTTTTCATATGAAATAATCAGATGACAGTGTAGGAAGCTACCTGTGTGTAGTGACTCTGATCAGCAGCACATACAGCATATACACACACAATCTGGAGCAGATTTGCACTGCAACCAATCAGCATCTCTCTTTCATTTTCAAATATTACCTGAGCAAACTGAAGAGAGATGCTCATTGGTTCCCATGCTCCAGATTCTGTCTGCTACAGTTTTGATAAATTTCCCTCACAATGTTCTGTTATGAAGAGGAAATATCTACAAGCGGGCTGCACTGCTAGAAGTAGAGATGAGCACTTAAAAACACAGCAGTAATTTGCGTAGCTGCTGACATGAACGATGCGATTGCAGAAGAACTAGGATTAAAATTCACACGTGACATGAAGCTATTCATCACATGCCAACACGGCTTATTCACGTAATATACATTGTTTTGGGTATATAAGTACCTCTATTTCATGATCATTAAAAAGGCCTGCTTATATGACTCGAAGACTATCTACAGTATGTGGTCTACACCGGCCTCTCTCAACCAGGGTGCCGCGGTGCAGTGGTCTGCCTCCTGACCTCATCAAGTTTTTATGGTAGTGGGACTGTGATGTGAAGGGGGCTCCTGATGTAAAAATGGGGGAACTCAGATGTTAACAGGGGGCTCTGGTTTAAAAGTGGGGCTTCTGATGTGAGGGAAAATCTTGACCTGAAGTTGGCACTTTGGAGGTGAAGGGGAAACCCACTTTGTTTTCTTTTTTAGGTGTTTTTGTGCAAGGTTCCCATTAAAGATCCAAGAGCCTCATTTTGTCTTCAGCATCACCCCCAACAGTCAAAGTTTAGCTACTATTGGGAAAAATGGACAGCAACCAAGACTATCCATCTGCTTTAACCCCCTAGAACAGTCTTTTGGGACTGTGAGAATACCATATAGACAAGGGCTGAAGAAATCCCAGGAGCCATGTACCTCATTCCGATATAAGAGTGGCTCTTTAGCCTGCAGGGTACTATGGATCCATCCAATTGTGTGCACTCCTAGCGACCCAACGTCGTTGCAAGGACACTGCTTGCACCAAACATATACAGGCAGCATGGGAGAGAAAAACTTCTCTAAGGGAAATCTGCCATCAACCACTTCCCTTGGAAGCAGAATGGAGATGTGTCTTCTTGGGTTGCCTGTGCACAGGAAATGTCAGGTTACACGCAATGACTGGTATAGATGTTGGGAGTACATGCTCCTCCACCGGACGTTTCTGTGCAGAACAGGCTGGAGCCTGCGGTTCTAAATGCTATGGGTTGTGCTTCTTGCCTTTTGCTGAAGAAAACATTTACCGTCCCCTCTGCTTAGTTGGCCTCGTCAGAATTAATTATCGTAGCAAATGTGAGGCTTTAAGGATCCGATATGATACATACAGATGGATTGATGGTAATGGTTTATCAATAGGGAAGCCAGCGCCAATGTCTACTTGAGCAGAAATATACGAGTGCAAACAATCTATTGATTGGAACAGTAAGCCAGCAAATGATCAGCCTGGCAATTCAGGTCTTTTGAGTTCACCTCCGATGCAGGACTTATGGAGCAGAATTTTGTCTGCAGCCAAGCGTACACAATAAATAAGTCATCTCTTGTACTGTATGCAAAATGTGGCATTAGTGTTCCGCATTGCATTCCTACCATGGCCAATCGTTTCAGGAAGTCACTGATCTGTTGCCTAGCAACGGAAGACTGTATATTTGATAACTTTTAACAAATGGGAGAAACATGCATCCAAATCAATAAGAAAAAAAACAGAATAATCACAGTGAATTCCTAACTTATAAACTACTTATTGCTCCGTAAATGGCCACAGTGCTAGTACGTTGCACTTCCAGGTGATGCAGAAAAAATGTTTAACACACAAAATACTGAACGCTTTGCTTCATTTTTAACTTTATAGTCAAATATAAATCACAGTTCAGACATTGTGTACCATCTATACACTTTGTTTAAAATAAAAATGTACATTCAGGTCACCTCCACATTTCTGCACCTGCATGGTATGCTGGGGGTTCTATAGACAGTCACCATACTTATTTGTTTCAGTGAGAAGGACGGAGAGCATACCAGCTGTGCTCACATGTGCCCAGGCATTTTCTTCCCAGAGATGATGTGCATGGTCACATGTCCTAGTCACGTGTCCTAGAGTTCTGGACGTAAAGGGAGATAGATTAATCTGCCCTTAGTAAAAATGGCCGCTGTCAGAAGACTGGGGAAGAAAAGAGAAATAAGGAATGCAAAGAATACAAAGCCGGCAATTATCTAGAAGTATGAGTTTGCAGATTGTCATCACTGAACATTTCTAAAGGTGTGTTTGTTGTTATTCTGAAGATATGAGTAAAAGTTCCTCTTTTAAACAGAAGAACCAACATACATAACACCACACGCAATGTACAGTAAACCCCGGTTCACACTAGTGCCATTTGTCACGTGTCACACTACAATGCTGGACAATGGAAATCACATTCTCTATGGCAGGGCTGGACACGTTAAAAGATCCCGGTAGCCAATGCTCATTAAACATCACAGCTGGCACCTAACTTGGTTTCCTCCAGTTGTTGCCTATGGTGCTAGCGCCTGAAGACAGACAAAAAAAGAAACCCTGCTGGCCCCTGGATTGGACAGCGTGGCATCTGAATTCCATATTAGTTTGTCCACCCCTGACCTATGGTGCCTATTCACACCTATACAGTATGTCCGCCTTACATCTTGCCTTGTATTGTAATGTCTTCCTTATATTGTAAGGCGCTGCGCAAACTGTTGGCGCTATATAAATCCTGTATAATAATAATAGTATTCATTCAGTGCAATTTTTTGGAAAGGTGCAGGTGCTTCTTCTGGTACTACATGCGACAACCCTAAACATGAAGAATCCCATTATTCTCAATAGTGTCCATTCACACCTCGGCGTTGTATTGTTTGAAAAAGTACATGAGCTTTTCTCGGATGCTTTTAGCTGAATAGACTTTAATGGGAATGCACTAAAAGCACATAAAATGCATTTCCATGCACAGGTCCCCACACCTCCCAACCTTCATAGGCCAAAACAAAAATACATTAATGCATGAAAACACAAAAAAATGGCAACAAAAAACATGCTAAAAAGTAGGGATGCACCAATATATCGGCCGAAAATGGCACTTTTGGCTAAATGCTGAAAGTGCCATTTTCCTGCCGATACATCGGCGCATCCCAGGTTTCTTTCCTCCCCGCTGGGTGCTGCTCTGTGTCCCAGCAGGGAGAAGAGAAAGTGACTGCCAGCCGAGCGCTGCGTGAGGAGAGCGCTGTGAGCGGCCGGTGTCTCTCCTCCCACACCGCTCAGCCGCCTATCACAGTGGGGCAGAGCGGTGTAGGGGTGGAGACAGAGCTGTCACAGGAGGCTGGGCTCTCCTCTCGCACCGCTCACTCAGCCTCCTGTGACAGCTGTCAGGGAGAAGAGCAAACACTCAGTGATCAGTGATCGTGGAGTGTTTGTAGATAATTGAGGAAGTGGTATGTGGACAATAGCCTCAATTATGAATGAATGGGAAGTGGTCTACATCACCTCCTACATCACTTCCTGTTCATTCATAGTTGTACTCATAGTAAAACACACAATGTCCTCATGTTATCAATGAACAGGAACACTCTGAATTCCTGTTCATTGATAGAGGACACAGAAAAGGAGATGGAGGACTCTGTGTTCTCAATCTCTTTTTCCATTTTAAAAAGGGAAATATCAGGGGGTCTGTTTAGACCCCTAATATTTCCCCAAAGGCCCTAAAAGTAAAAAATACAAAGATTTAAGAAAAAATTAATAAAAATATAATTTTTTTTTAAAGTTTATAAAAAATAAATCAAAATAAAATATTTGAAAAATTGGAAAAAAAATCAAAATAAAAACAATTTTCGGTTTCGGCCTGACAAATTTTTTGTTTCGGTTTTTAAATTTCTATTTTGGTGCACCGGCTACATTGTCATCAAAACTGCAATTAAGGCCCCACTCACACCGGGGCGCTTCGGCCGCATGGATCCGCTGACATGACCAATCCCATACATTGCTATGGGTACCCTTCATGCGACGGCCGGAACCGCCCACCCCGAATTGCTTCCTGACCATTTTTTTGCTGCTCTGATCGATGCAGTTTCCATACACCTTTTAATGGAACTGCGCTGAAACGCAATTAAAAACATCCAAAACCAGTCTTTTGAAATCCGCGCGGGAACTGTGCTGATCTGCAACCGCCCTGGTGTGAACGGGGGGCTTCAAACACGATACATTTACATCACATTACCAGTAAATTCCTCGCCTCAGCGGCGTGCATCATTGCTGCAAAACAATGCTCCATTGTGGCCAGCCGTTTCCAATAATCGATCACCAGCTGTCCTCATATCTACGGTACAATTTGAACGCAGTCAGCAGAATTTACAACACCGCTGGTAAAGCGCTCACTCCCCATAACAACACTTAGCAACGTGTTACCATAATCACGGGCTTGTCTCCAAACCCAAGCGCTGTAAATTATTCATCGGCAGCGGAGATGGAGTTCAAACGAGTAACAGCAGAATATCAATAACCTGTTATTCATCCGCGGAAAATGTTGTAGCAGAAAACGGATATTTCCTCCACGCCGCTCCGCACAATATCTCCCACTGCAACTCAGGAGCTAAATATTCCTTCAACAACACAGCCGCTGATCATAAAACAAAACCCAGACTTGTGATGTGGCCCCGAGCTAGCAATGTACATACGTTAGGAATGCTCCCACCGCTGGATGTCAAGTCAACAAAGGGGACCAATGGCCAATCAATAATGGTTAAGGCTTCTTCATAGTATGACCTGCGTTCTACTGCACAAAACGCAGGTCATACTATGAAGCCGCCTTCACCGATTGGCCATTGGTCCCCTTTGTCGATTTGACATTCGTCGGTGGGAACGTTCTTAACGTACGTACAGTGGTACCTCGGTTCACGAACGCTTCAGTTCGCGAACAGGACGTTCGGCAAAATGTTGCTTCCGTTTGCGAACTCCGCATCGGGTGGCGAACACAAGCGCAACCATCTTCCTGCTCTGACACATGGGCGTGGCTTCCTCTAGTCGAGATCTGATCACAGTTTGATTCGGTTCGCAACCAGAAACGTGGAACGAATTAAGTTCGTGAACCGAGGTACCACTGTACATCGCTGATGCCTTTGAACGAACTTGGCGCCTTATCACAAACCTGGGTCTTGTTTTATGATCAGCGGTTGTGTTGTTAAAGGGTAACTCCACTTTCCCAGGTGAATTCGGGAAAATGGAACTACCCCCTCCAATCTGGTCCCCCACCTGCTATACTTGCCTTTGGCCAAACGCTCCTTCCCTTCCACCATTGCCAGTGTACTATTCCTACAGCGCAGCCCTGCTTTCTGTATTTTGAATTTCGCTTGCAAATGGCAAGCACTCATTGGTCAGTGTGGTCACCTGACCACACTGACCAAGGAGAATCGCTACTAGCTAATACACCTGCAAAGAGCATTCGTCCAAAGGGTAAATATAGCATACGGGGGGAGAAAGGGCAATTCCATTTTCTCAAATTCGCCTGCGAAAGTGGAATTACCCTTTAAAGCAATATGACAAGGACACATAGAAAACAATTGTGCCCTGTTTACACTGCAACAAAGTGGAAAGGTGCAGAAAATTGCAACATGTCTGCAGTTTTCCGCACCATGAGTCTCCGTTCGTCCGCCTGTTTCAACGCACCGTGCATTGAAATTTCAGTAAAGTTAAAAAAAAGAAATCAACAGTGCCTTACATCTTAAAAACACAAGTCACCACCACCCCACCGCCGGCACACAGAAACCAGCCTGCATGCTAGAATAAACCATTTTAGCAGGCAGGCTATTGTGAACGAGTCCTTAAAGAGAATCTTGACCCCATATCTATAAAATAACACACGCACCTTTAGAAATGTTTAGTAATGACAATCTACAGACACATACTTCTAAGATAATTGCCGGCTTTGTATTCTTTGCATAACTTATTTGTGGTTTCTTCTGACAGTGGCCATGTTTACTAAGGGCAGATGAATCCATCTCCCTTTACTTCCTAGAACTCTGGCACATGTGACTAGGACATGTGACCATGAACATCATCTCAGGGGAGGAAAAATGCCTTTCCCAGAGATCTCAGGAGATGACAGATGAGATTTTCCAGCAATGCTCTGCTGATGCAAGCTTCCCAGGATGCAATGCTTGGGTACATTACATCACTCAGCCCAAGAGGACCAGGAAGTGGAAAACCAATAATTGTAAGTAAAAGAAAAATATGTTTGTCTAACTCATGAATATAAGATGATATCATATTCTCATGCAGAGCTGCATGTTGAGGTGATTTTTAGTTGATATTCAGGAGCCAGCAGGATTTTCATTTTAGGAGCCAGCTCCATTGACAACTACAGAAAATCTCAATAGTTAGGCACCAGCTGTAATAAAAAGAGAACTATGGGGTAACCTTTTTATCCCATAGTTCTCTTTAGGGTCCCGGGAGGACAGATACTAACCTCCTCCCGTGCCCCAAAGCTCAGTATATAGCGAGCTATACGATATACTGAGAGTGCCACAGCCGGGAAGGATCCCAACAATGGTGTCGGGATCCACCCAGCTGGGTGAGTGACAGCTGGCTCTGCCTATCTAGAGGCAGAGCCAGCTGTGCCCGCCCCCTCCCCTCTCCGTTCCTCCAGTCAGCGCTGGAGGATCGGAGAGGGGGGAATCCCTGCGGGGAGAAGTGACTGACAGTCACGGCTCTCTGCAGGTAGATGATGGAGAAGTGAGCGAGCGACGGTATGTGTTTGCTCACTGTCCGATCTATAGAGCCGACGTGTGACAGCTTCATTGTCACACGTCCGCTCTAACTATGAGGATGAGTGATTTTCACTCCTCATAGCTCTCCTTTAATGTAAGTGATACAAATAAGGTGCAGTAAGGGGGTCAGTTAGGATACTGACCTGCAGGCCCCTCTGTGTCTGGCTGGAAGATGTTGGGGGAACCACTGTGTTCACTCACGTCCCGATCTATAGAGCCGACCTGTGACAGCTTCTTTGTCACACGTAGGCTCTAACTATGGGGAGGAGTGGAAATCACTCACCTCATAGTTCTCCTTTAAGCAGCATTGGCGCCCTGGCTCACGGGATTTGTCCAGTTTTGGGTCAGGGATACTGGTAAGGCTGCAAGGCTCAGATGGCTATAGGAAATTCTCCAGAGGGAAGACAAATAAACATTTACAATTCCCAAGCCCACGAAGACACCTTCAAACACACTTTACTACTCCTTGTAGTAGGGACAAATATAGCAACACAGAAATCATTTGTACGTCTGTTGCCTAGCAACGGAAGACTGTATATTTGATAACTTTTAACAAATGGGAGAAACATGCATCCAAATCAATAAGAAAAAAAACAGAATAATCACAGTGAATTCCTAACTTATAAACTACTTATTGCTCCGTAAATGGCCACAGTGCTAGTACGTTGCACTTCCAGGTGATGCAGAAAAAATGTTTAACACACAAAATACTGAACGCTTTGCTTCATTTTTAACTTTATAGTCAAATATAAATCACAGTTCAGACATTGTGTACCATCTATACACTTTGTTTAAAATAAAAATGTACATTCAGGTCACCTCCACATTTCTGCACCTGCATGGTATGCTGGGGGTTCTATAGACAGTCACCATACTTATTTGTTTCAGTGAGAAGGACGGAGAGCATACCAGCTGTGCTCACATGTGCCCAGGCATTTTCTTCCCAGAGATGATGTGCATGGTCACATGTCCTAGTCACGTGTCCTAGAGTTCTGGACGTAAAGGGAGATAGATTAATCTGCCCTTAGTAAAAATGGCCGCTGTCAGAAGACTGGGGAAGAAAAGAGAAATAAGGAATGCAAAGAATACAAAGCCGGCAATTATCTAGAAGTATGAGTTTGCAGATTGTCATCACTGAACATTTCTAAAGGTGTGTTTGTTGTTATTCTGAAGATATGAGTAAAAGTTCCTCTTTTAAACAGAAGAACCAACATACATAACACCACACGCAATGTACAGTAAACCCCGGTTCACACTAGTGCCATTTGTCACGTGTCACACTACAATGCTGGACAATGGAAATCACATTCTCTATGGCAGGGCTGGACACGTTAAAAGATCCCGGTAGCCAATGCTCATTAAACATCACAGCTGGCACCTAACTTGGTTTCCTCCAGTTGTTGCCTATGGTGCTAGCGCCTGAAGACAGACAAAAAAAGAAACCCTGCTGGCCCCTGGATTGGACAGCGTGGCATCTGAATTCCATATTAGTTTGTCCACCCCTGACCTATGGTGCCTATTCACACCTATACAGTATGTCCGCCTTACATCTTGCCTTGTATTGTAATGTCTTCCTTATATTGTAAGGCGCTGCGCAAACTGTTGGCGCTATATAAATCCTGTATAATAATAATAGTATTCATTCAGTGCAATTTTTTGGAAAGGTGCAGGTGCTTCTTCTGGTACTACATGCGACAACCCTAAACATGAAGAATCCCATTATTCTCAATAGTGTCCATTCACACCTCGGCGTTGTATTGTTTGAAAAAGTACATGAGCTTTTCTCGGATGCTTTTAGCTGAATAGACTTTAATGGGAATGCACTAAAAGCACATAAAATGCATTTCCATGCACAGGTCCCCACACCTCCCAACCTTCATAGGCCAAAACAAAAATACATTAATGCATGAAAACACAAAAAAATGGCAACAAAAAACATGCTAAAAAGTAGGGATGCACCAATATATCGGCCGAAAATGGCACTTTTGGCTAAATGCTGAAAGTGCCATTTTCCTGCCGATACATCGGCGCATCCCAGGTTTCTTTCCTCCCCGCTGGGTGCTGCTCTGTGTCCCAGCAGGGAGAAGAGAAAGTGACTGCCAGCCGAGCGCTGCGTGAGGAGAGCGCTGTGAGCGGCCGGTGTCTCTCCTCCCACACCGCTCAGCCGCCTATCACAGTGGGGCAGAGCGGTGTAGGGGTGGAGACAGAGCTGTCACAGGAGGCTGGGCTCTCCTCTCGCACCGCTCACTCAGCCTCCTGTGACAGCTGTCAGGGAGAAGAGCAAACACTCAGTGATCAGTGATCGTGGAGTGTTTGTAGATAATTGAGGAAGTGGTATGTGGACAATAGCCTCAATTATGAATGAATGGGAAGTGGTCTACATCACCTCCTACATCACTTCCTGTTCATTCATAGTTGTACTCATAGTAAAACACACAATGTCCTCATGTTATCAATGAACAGGAACACTCTGAATTCCTGTTCATTGATAGAGGACACAGAAAAGGAGATGGAGGACTCTGTGTTCTCAATCTCTTTTTCCATTTTAAAAAGGGAAATATCAGGGGGTCTGTTTAGACCCCTAATATTTCCCCAAAGGCCCTAAAAGTAAAAAATACAAAGATTTAAGAAAAAATTAATAAAAATATAATTTTTTTTTAAAGTTTATAAAAAATAAATCAAAATAAAATATTTGAAAAATTGGAAAAAAAATCAAAATAAAAACAATTTTCGGTTTCGGCCTGACAAATTTTTTGTTTCGGTTTTTAAATTTCTATTTTGGTGCACCGGCTACATTGTCATCAAAACTGCAATTAAGGCCCCACTCACACCGGGGCGCTTCGGCCGCATGGATCCGCTGACATGACCAATCCCATACATTGCTATGGGTACCCTTCATGCGACGGCCGGAACCGCCCACCCCGAATTGCTTCCTGACCATTTTTTTGCTGCTCTGATCGATGCAGTTTCCATACACCTTTTAATGGAACTGCGCTGAAACGCAATTAAAAACATCCAAAACCAGTCTTTTGAAATCCGCGCGGGAACTGTGCTGATCTGCAACCGCCCTGGTGTGAACGGGGGGCTTCAAACACGATACATTTACATCACATTACCAGTAAATTCCTCGCCTCAGCGGCGTGCATCATTGCTGCAAAACAATGCTCCATTGTGGCCAGCCGTTTCCAATAATCGATCACCAGCTGTCCTCATATCTACGGTACAATTTGAACGCAGTCAGCAGAATTTACAACACCGCTGGTAAAGCGCTCACTCCCCATAACAACACTTAGCAACGTGTTACCATAATCACGGGCTTGTCTCCAAACCCAAGCGCTGTAAATTATTCATCGGCAGCGGAGATGGAGTTCAAACGAGTAACAGCAGAATATCAATAACCTGTTATTCATCCGCGGAAAATGTTGTAGCAGAAAACGGATATTTCCTCCACGCCGCTCCGCACAATATCTCCCACTGCAACTCAGGAGCTAAATATTCCTTCAACAACACAGCCGCTGATCATAAAACAAAACCCAGACTTGTGATGTGGCCCCGAGCTAGCAATGTACATACGTTAGGAATGCTCCCACCGCTGGATGTCAAGTCAACAAAGGGGACCAATGGCCAATCAATAATGGTTAAGGCTTCTTCATAGTATGACCTGCGTTCTACTGCACAAAACGCAGGTCATACTATGAAGCCGCCTTCACCGATTGGCCATTGGTCCCCTTTGTCGATTTGACATTCGTCGGTGGGAACGTTCTTAACGTACGTACAGTGGTACCTCGGTTCACGAACGCTTCAGTTCGCGAACAGGACGTTCGGCAAAATGTTGCTTCCGTTTGCGAACTCCGCATCGGGTGGCGAACACAAGCGCAACCATCTTCCTGCTCTGACACATGGGCGTGGCTTCCTCTAGTCGAGATCTGATCACAGTTTGATTCGGTTCGCAACCAGAAACGTGGAACGAATTAAGTTCGTGAACCGAGGTACCACTGTACATCGCTGATGCCTTTGAACGAACTTGGCGCCTTATCACAAACCTGGGTCTTGTTTTATGATCAGCGGTTGTGTTGTTAAAGGGTAACTCCACTTTCCCAGGTGAATTCGGGAAAATGGAACTACCCCCTCCAATCTGGTCCCCCACCTGCTATACTTGCCTTTGGCCAAACGCTCCTTCCCTTCCACCATTGCCAGTGTACTATTCCTACAGCGCAGCCCTGCTTTCTGTATTTTGAATTTCGCTTGCAAATGGCAAGCACTCATTGGTCAGTGTGGTCACCTGACCACACTGACCAAGGAGAATCGCTACTAGCTAATACACCTGCAAAGAGCATTCGTCCAAAGGGTAAATATAGCATACGGGGGGAGAAAGGGCAATTCCATTTTCTCAAATTCGCCTGCGAAAGTGGAATTACCCTTTAAAGCAATATGACAAGGACACATAGAAAACAATTGTGCCCTGTTTACACTGCAACAAAGTGGAAAGGTGCAGAAAATTGCAACATGTCTGCAGTTTTCCGCACCATGAGTCTCCGTTCGTCCGCCTGTTTCAACGCACCGTGCATTGAAATTTCAGTAAAGTTAAAAAAAAGAAATCAACAGTGCCTTACATCTTAAAAACACAAGTCACCACCACCCCACCGCCGGCACACAGAAACCAGCCTGCATGCTAGAATAAACCATTTTAGCAGGCAGGCTATTGTGAACGAGTCCTTAAAGAGAATCTTGACCCCATATCTATAAAATAACACACGCACCTTTAGAAATGTTTAGTAATGACAATCTACAGACACATACTTCTAAGATAATTGCCGGCTTTGTATTCTTTGCATAACTTATTTGTGGTTTCTTCTGACAGTGGCCATGTTTACTAAGGGCAGATGAATCCATCTCCCTTTACTTCCTAGAACTCTGGCACATGTGACTAGGACATGTGACCATGAACATCATCTCAGGGGAGGAAAAATGCCTTTCCCAGAGATCTCAGGAGATGACAGATGAGATTTTCCAGCAATGCTCTGCTGATGCAAGCTTCCCAGGATGCAATGCTTGGGTACATTACATCACTCAGCCCAAGAGGACCAGGAAGTGGAAAACCAATAATTGTAAGTAAAAGAAAAATATGTTTGTCTAACTCATGAATATAAGATGATATCATATTCTCATGCAGAGCTGCATGTTGAGGTGATTTTTAGTTGATATTCAGGAGCCAGCAGGATTTTCATTTTAGGAGCCAGCTCCATTGACAACTACAGAAAATCTCAATAGTTAGGCACCAGCTGTAATAAAAAGAGAACTATGGGGTAACCTTTTTATCCCATAGTTCTCTTTAGGGTCCCGGGAGGACAGATACTAACCTCCTCCCGTGCCCCAAAGCTCAGTATATAGCGAGCTATACGATATACTGAGAGTGCCACAGCCGGGAAGGATCCCAACAATGGTGTCGGGATCCACCCAGCTGGGTGAGTGACAGCTGGCTCTGCCTATCTAGAGGCAGAGCCAGCTGTGCCCGCCCCCTCCCCTCTCCGTTCCTCCAGTCAGCGCTGGAGGATCGGAGAGGGGGGAATCCCTGCGGGGAGAAGTGACTGACAGTCACGGCTCTCTGCAGGTAGATGATGGAGAAGTGAGCGAGCGACGGTATGTGTTTGCTCACTTTCCGATCTATAGAGCCGACGTGTGACAGCTTCATTGTCACACGTCCGCTCTAACTATGAGGATGAGTGATTTTCACTCCTCATAGCTCTCCTTTAATGTAAGTGATACAAATAAGGTGCAGTAAGGGGGTCAGTTAGGATACTGACCTGCAGGCCCCTCTGTGTCTGGCTGGAAGATGTTGGGGGAACCACTGTGTTCACTCACGTCCCGATCTATAGAGCCGACCTGTGACAGCTTCTTTGTCACACGTAGGCTCTAACTATGGGGAGGAGTGGAAATCACTCACCTCATAGTTCTCCTTTAAGCAGCATTGGCGCCCTGGCTCACGGGATTTGTCCAGTTTTGGGTCAGGGATACTGGTAAGGCTGCAAGGCTCAGATGGCTATAGGAAATTCTCCAGAGGGAAGACAAAAAAACATTTACAATTCCCAAGCCCACGAAGACACCTTCAAACACACTTTACTACTCCTTGTAGTAGGGACAAATATAGCAACACAGAAATCATTTGTACGGGAGGACATTGAAATAGAAGAATATAAACGTCAACAAAGTCAAATCAACAATGTATCATTTCCAAGATTGGTCAGATGGACCAAACAAATCATTAAAAGTCAAAAACGTTTTGTCACGCATTTCCTGAAGCGCAACAACGCTAAACATTATTTTCAGTGGTGCCTGTTGGTCATCTGAGAGTTGCGTCACATGAAGCAGGTGAGCTTTGTCCGGGCAGAATTTCATGTTTTTGATCCATAGACTTTAATGGGACCACCTAAAAAACTGCCCACCAACAATCTCCTCCTCCTCCTAGTAACTTGCTTTCTATTTGGCAAAAAGAAAAAATCTCAATATCGAAAATGCCTAAAAAAAATAAAAAAATATAAAGCTTTAAAAAAAGGAGAATTATGGGGAAAGTAAATTGCACTCATCCCTACCGCTGTCACGTGTCGGCTCTATAGATCGAGAACTGAGCGATCACAAAGCGCTGATCACCAAGTTCCCAATTGTCTCCCTGTAGAAAGAGAGAGAGGAGACTGCCAGTCACGGCTTCCCGCAGGGATTTCCCCACTCCGATCTTCCAGCACTGACTGAAGGGACAGACGGGAAGGGGGCGAGCACAGCTGGCTCTGTCTCTAGATAGGCAGAGTCAGCTGTCAATCAGGTAGCAGGTTGGGGTCTGGACATTATTTTTGGGATCCTTTCCGGCTGCAGCGTGGCTCTGAGCTGTCAGAATATAGCGGGAAGTAGCCGGCTATATACCGAGTTTTGGATCACAGGAGGACATTAAAAGGGGTTCTAAACCCTCCCGTTTTTTTGCCTATATCTACTACCAAGCAGTAGATATAGGCAAACAGTTTAAAAAAAAAAACGCTTTAACAGCGGTTGAAACTTACCTTGTTTTCGCTGCGCGCTCCCGCTCGAGAAAACAAAACTGTGCAGACGGCCGCAAAGCATCTTTGGGCGTGCGCATGCGCAGTTCGGATTCTCGGCCGGGAGACGAGCAGAGACGCAAGGTAAGTCTATGGACGCGTGCACCCGCATGCAGACACCGCTGGATCGGAAGGGCCTGCAAGCAGAGAGGGGTCAGCACTGGATCGGAGAGCCGCCGCACCGCTGGAGGGACAGATGAAAACATCAGGAAAGAAGATCGGAATAAGAGACATCATTTAATGTAAGTGCTAACATTAACATTGGGGGGAGAGAAAAAAAACTTATCCTTTAAGCCCCATTCACACTGCGCAAATCGCGCGTTTGTCGCGCATTTTGCGCGATATCGCTTGCATCAAAAAGCATTGAATCGCGGCAAAAAGCGCTCCAAAAAGGGTCCTGCTGTAGCGACACACGACCCGCGACAGCAGGACCCTTTGCCCCATTGCCAAGCATTGGAGCGCGATATCGCACGGTAAATACCTGCGATATCGCGGGAATTACCACGTGATAAATCGCTCAATGTGAACGGGGCCTAAATGTCACTTTAATATTTCTAGAAAGGCAGAGCCAGGTGTCAATCAGGTTGTGGGGTAGATCCCGATATTATTGCTGGGATCCTTTCCGGCTGCAGCGTGGCTCTGAGCTTTCAGAATATAGCGGGAAGTAGCCGGCTATATACCGAGTTTTGGATCACAGGAGGACATTAATATTTCTAGAAAGGCAGAGTCAGCTGTCAGTCAGGTTGTGGGGTAGATCCCAATATTATTGCTGGGATCAGAGCGTGGCTCTGAGCTGTCAGAATATAGCGGGAAGTAGCCGGCTATTTGCCGAGTTTTGGGTCCCAGGAGGACATAAGTAAAGCTACTCCTGTGACCCAAAAGCAAACTACGGCCAGAAAAGGTTTGCCCGTAGCTCTCTCTAAAATTCATCTGAAAACAAACATTCACACTCCAGTGATGATGAAGGGCATGATTGACAGAATCTCACAGACAACAAATGAATTCCAACCGCCGGCTCCTGAATATCAGAATACCCCAACAGTGACTGCAGCAGACTGGCTGAAGTCACTGCTCGGCCCAAAATATTTGGCCCGGCTGCTTCTTGCAACAAAAGTTGAATAAACAAGGGAATTTTGTTGTGCCGGGTGTTGCTGGCAGGCCGCCCACGTATTACAATTTAGCCGATTGAGCAGGAAAATTGCCAAAATTCGATCCATGTATGGCCAGCTTAAGAGAGCTACGGGCAAATATTTTTTGGCATTAGTTCTCTTTTGGGTCACAGGAGTAGCTTTACGAATGTCCTCCTGGGACCCAAAATGCAGCAAATAGCCGGCTACTTCCCACTATATGCTGAGAGTTCAGAGCCGCGCTGCAGCCGCAAAAGATCTGCTGCGCAAACTGTTGGCGCAATGTAAATCCTGTATAATAATAACATTGTCGGGATCCACCCCACTACCTGAGTGACAGCTGGCTCTGCCTATCGATAGCCATCAATGTCTGCTCCCTCCAATGAGCGCTGGAGGATCGGAGAGGGAAGGGGGGAATCCCTGCGGGGAGCAGTGACCAGTCACCTCTCTCTGCAGGGAGAAGATTGTGAACGGAGTGATGGGCGGCCGGTATGTGATCGCTCACTTCCCGATCAATAGAGCCGATGTATGCCGGCTTTAGGGTCACACGTGGGCTCCAACTATGGGGGATGGGTGTATTTAACTGTCCACATTGTTCTCCTATATCTTATTTTATCGCGAAATCCGTTATATGCCGAGTGTGCACATAATACAACCGCCAATACATCACAAAGGGCCGATCACTACCGTATTTGCCGGCGTATAAGACGCCTTTTTATACTTAAAAACATCCCCCGAAAATCGAGGGTCGTCTTATACGCCGGGTATACAATCTTCATCTGTCAGCCCGCTGGATGTGCGGTAATACTGTATGTACGGTAGCTTCGGCTACATACAGTATACAGCGCTGAGCCAATCACGGCGAGCGATGTACACAACCTCTCCCAATCCGAGCAGGCTTTGTATTCATTCATAGAATACATCGCTCGCCATGATTGGCTCAGCGCGGTATACTATAGGTAGCCGAAGCTAACGTAACATACAGTATTACCGCACATCCAGCGGGCTGACAGATTGGTGGGTGTATTTATACATTATTTTGGGCTACACTCGTCTAATATGACTAGTATAGCCCAAATGTTTTCACTGAAAAATGAGGGGGTCGTCTTATACGCCGAGTCACCTTATACGCCGGCAAATACGGTAAATAAGGATAATCCGTTCTGAACATTCTTGTCACCTTCATTACCGCTCTGCACTTTCTTTTTACCACCATGCTTGCTCTGCACTTTCTTTGGAGCCATGCTGGATTGAATAATACTGTACAGTAATGTATGTGCTAAAAAGCAC
>NW_017307047.1:515404-515933 GCF_000935625.1 Nanorana parkeri | reverse complement strand
ACCTATAAACCGGCCTCAGGACAGCCAATCCATAACCAACACGACTCGTCTAAAAATCAATCTCATTCTGCATCACGACAGAGAACTTGTGAAACCATCAGCAACGTGAACATGATCGCAACGCCGCGCCAAAATCTCTGCATGGATGAGAAGTTATATACCACAAAAGGACATTATAGCAAAAAAACAAAAAACAGATGTAACACATCAATAACATTCCTAGCGACACCTAATGATACCACTGTACCCCCTTCCTGTCACATGCATCAAATGGACTGATAGATGATCAATAACTGATCATCAATAACTGGTCATAACTGCAAAAAGGACATTACATTAAACAGATACAGGACGATGATATCAAAAATAAACGTAACAATAATACCACCACCATACCCGCTCCCCGCCATTTAAAGGACCCCATGTGACCCCCAAATGATGATTATAGATCAAAAGCAAATAAATCAATGACATGAAAGTATACGCCGTATATATATATATACACACACACACACATGTAAATCTCACC
>NW_017307047.1:514404-515256 GCF_000935625.1 Nanorana parkeri | reverse complement strand
TATATATATATTCTTGTAGGTATCTAATAACGTCGCCGTACACACTCCGTCAAATACATTGAAAGGGACCGGTAGCCGATCAATAACTAATAATCAATCATTACAATCAGGAAATGACACAGCAGACAACAGACATAGGGCGATATCAATATTTCTATCGGTACCTAATAAAGCCGCCGTACACACTCCCCCGTCAGATACATTGAAAGTGATCGATTATTATTGATCAGTTATCATCGGTACCTAATAACACCGCCATACACACTCCCCCGACAGATACAGTGAAGGGGACTGATCGATTATTGATCGGCTATCATTACTATCAGGAAAGGACACCATAGCCGATAACGGATACAAGACGATGATACAGAATATTCACATCGGTAACGCCGCCATACACACTTCCCGATCAACGCACTGAAAGGGACCGATAGCCGATCAATAACCGATAATCAATCACCACAACAACACAGCAGATAACAGATACAGAAAATTGATAATAAATATTCTTCTAGTCACCCCGCAATTCCTCCATACACACTGCCAGTCAGGTACAATGAACAGGACCAATAACCGATGAATAATCAATAGGTAAAAGGACATTATGATAGATAGAAGGGGAAGGAGATTAAATATTCTTACAGGCACTGATTTTTTGCCACTGATGGAGAGGTGTTGGGGGGAGGGGATTACAAATAATACACATTAAATGTTATTGTGGCCCCCCGCAGGTGGCTCTAGGGGCCCCTAAGGGTGACAGGATGGGAAGGGGGTATATGTATTAAGAAGAGAGGGGGGGTTATTGGGATGTAGGTGACTGATCAGAAAACACAATGGCGTCACTACGTCTTT
>NW_017307047.1:508856-514076 GCF_000935625.1 Nanorana parkeri | reverse complement strand
TCGACGCGCCGGGTGAGGGGGTTCCGTTCAGCGGGTATTCGGGATGGGGAAAGGCTGCCGGGAGGAGGATGGCGGCGGATTGTCTTTTCCCCCCCGTCTGCCTTAGCGTTCGATGGGGGAGGGGGATAAATGACAAGATGGAGTAAGGAGGCTCGCACAACGTAGACTGAGGACGTCACAGCATTCCAGGCCAACTGGCTGGGAGGGCGGGGACTCGGGCGGCCAAGAGCATGATTCGTCAGGTGGAAGGGATGGGCGGGACTTCAGGCTAGGTTCTAGCCAGTAGCGGAGAGGATGTGGTTGGACTATCCAATCTACTTATTTGTTGTCAATAAACGTGTCCGAGCCAAAACGAGGCTTGGAATCGGCTGGGCTTTTCCGCATCCGTGCAGTCATATTGGTACTCTGTGGGCGTATCTGGCTGACCGGGCGCGCCATATTGGTACACCCGAAAGCTTATAGTACAGTTATTAAAGCAGAACTCCGGAGAGAAAAATGTTTGGATATTTGCACTGTAAAAAGAAATGTCCCCTAATGAAGTGGTGCTTTCCTTAAACTTTACACTGTCATTCAGCCCCTACACTTACACCTAGGGTACCTTTTCTTCAAGCGAAACCTAAACACAGACATTTTTTTGGGGAGAATGAGTGGTGGATTATTTATTAGCTCTATGTTGTGTTGCTTGCGTTGATGAATGCAGGAATGTAAATGCATGAGCTAACCATTTTTGTCTAAACTGTGAAGCAGCATTATATATGCATCATGTGCATGATTTTTCCATATATGGCATTAGTGGAAATATGCTTTTAGAGACTTTTTGGTTGATAAATAAGTTTTGCTGTGTAAAAATCACACGCACCTAGTGCGTGCGTGTGTTTCGGTTAGTAAATCACCCCCCTTGTGTCCAGGTTTTGCTGCCATGAAACCCGGACACAGCATTCAAAACCCAGACTGTCCGGATGAATCCAGTGGACAGGTGGCAACCCTTCTTACCCCTGAACATCCAGCACTGAGAGTTAAAGCTCCAGCTAGACTACAGTTTTGATAGCATTTTCCATTCAGAAAATGTCCTTTCATAGACTGCAAGGCATTGGGTGTGTGGAGGAGGTGTTGGTGAATGCCACAATCTCCCCTCGTCCAAACACAGAATGTCTTGCTCTCTGAAAAAAGGATACAAGACATTTTCTGAATGGACAAGGTGGGGAACAAGTCCGAAGCTGTCATGAAAGTAAGAGATGCAGCATCAGCCACATGCGGGGGACACCATTAGTGGTAAATTATTTTTTAAAGCGCAAAGTATCCAAAAATTGCTTTGGCTCCTAGTTCAGCTGTAAAATAACTTACGTTGTTTGTTTATGTTGGAGAGGAGCTTGAGGCTGATGTCTGGATTTCTTGGCGGCCATTGTTTAAAGGCTTACTAATTCAAAGCCCCAATTACCTTTCAGCCTAAACCAGCTAAGCCCTCATGGGCAGGGCCCTCCTTGCCATCTTATCTTGAATTGTATTGTGATTGTAATGTCTTCCTTATATTGTAAATCCTGTATAATAATTGCGGCAGAGCGGTGTGGGAGGAGACGCCGGCCGCTCACAGCGCTCTCCACCGCAGAGCTCAGCCGGCTGTCACTTTCTCTTCTCCCCGCTCGGACATAGAGAAGCGCCCAGCAAGGAGGAAAGAAATCAGGGATGCGCCGATGTAGCAGCAGGAAAATGGCACTTTGGGCATTATGCCAAAAGTGCCATTTTCGGCCGATATGTTTCGGCGGCCGATATATCGGTGCATCCCTAATAATAATAAGTAAACTCATTCCAGGTGCATCAAAGCAAAAGGCAAAGAGAGCCCGACAGAGCTGCCGAGATGGCTAACGGCAGGTAACAGCGTGTTACTTTATTACACACGTGCTCGATGACGTGACGCGCATGCGCAGGGTGTCACCTGGTACCCGCTCCAGGTACAACCCCACCTTGGGACACCCCTGCAACACACACAGGGTCCATGGGGATCAAAAGTATCCACCCTCAAGAAGTAAGGACAGTGTCAGCACCAATTTAGAGATGATTTGAGGATCCACCGCCGAGTGAGACACAAATAAGATACATTTTTGTGAATAGTTAAAGTGACATTAAAGGATTTTCCCCCCTCCCCCCAATGTTAGTGTAGGGACTTACCTTAAATGATGCCTCTTAATCCAATCATCTTTTTCCTTACTGTCCTTTTCAGCTGTCCCTCCAGCGCTGGTGCGGGTCTCCGATCTAGTGCTGACTCCTCTGTCCTCCTCTTCTCTGATGTCCCACGGTGTCTGTGCGGGTGCACACTGGTCCATAGACTTACCTTGTGTCTCTCCTCGTTTCCCGGCTGAACATCTGAACTGCGCATGCGCCCGTCCCAAGATCCTTTGCGGCAGCCCGAGAAACTTTCATATGTTTGGACGGGAGCACGCGGTGGAGACACAGGTATGCTTAACTCTGTTTCAAAAGGTTTTTCTGTTTTCTTTTTAAAGTTTTTCCGTATATCTACTGCTTGCTAGCCATAGATATATGCAAAAAACGTGAGGGTTTAATAACCCTTTAAAGAACTTGAATGCATTTCTAAGATTTAAATCCTGAAGCCGGCCAATCAGGAAGCCAGGTGGTGAGTCATTACCTGCCCCCTCCCGGCTTCCTGTTTGTGGCAACACATGTCAAAACACGATTGTTGACACGTGTTACCACAACCTACTTCGCACTACCAGGGGTTTTTAGTGTGCTACCGTGTTAAAAAAGGTGTCATGCACATGTTTTCTTTCATTGTGGTTGTTTGGTAGCCCATTCACAATGAACGGGCTGCCTTAATGGGATGCACATTGACATGTGCTATATCGCATGTGCATGTGAAAATCACTCATCCTCATAGTTTGAGCCGACGTGTGACAATTAAACTGTCACAGGTTGGCTCAATAGATCAGGAAGTGAGCGAACACATAGCGTCGCTCGCTCACTTCTCGATCATCTCCCTGCAGACAGCGGTTACTGTCACTCAAGGCTCCCCTCAGGGATTCCCCCTCCTCCGTGCTCCGACCCTCCAGCGCTGACTGGAGGAATGGACGGGGAGGGGCGGGTACAGCTGGCTCTGCCTAGATAGGCAGAGCCAGCTGTCACTCACGCAGCTGGGTGGATCTCGACGGTAATGTCGGGATCCGTCCAAGCTGCGGCGGTCTCAGTATACTGTGAGCTGTAGCTCGCGATATACTGAGCTTTGGGTCACGGGAGGACACCAGTATATGTCCTCCCGTGACCCTTAAGAGAACTATGGGGAAAAACAGTTACCCCATAGTTCTCTTTTAAAGCTAATTTAGACCCAAAAGCAGAAATGTAATATAATGCAGCTTACCAATCCTTCGATGTGGTGGCCGTATTATCTTTCTTAGGCCTTTTTTCACCTGGTGATCCAGCCACTAAATCTGTTATTTGGATATTTCATTTTGCATAGTTGGTTAATCCTGCATTTTAATTCTTCATAGGCTGTAGTTTAAAGCTTGCGTTGCTTAGGCCCCATTCACACTGAGCGATTTATCGCGCTGTAATCCGCGCGATATTGCGGATATTTACCGCGCGATATCGCTCTCCAATGCATGTCAATGGGGCTCTGTCCGTCGCTGTCGCGGGTCGTGCGTCGCTACAGCAGGGCCCTTTTTGGAGCGGATTTTGTCGCGATTCTAGGTTGCTCAATGCAAGCATTTGCGCGATAACGCGTGACAAACCGCGCGATATCGTGCAGAATGCAGATCGCGTGACAAACGCGCGATTTGCGAACCGCTCAGTGTGAATGGGGCCTAAGTCTGACAACTGCATAACCTCAAACACTGGCTCCCAGCTTCTAAATGTGTATAAGAGTATCAGGCAGTATAGCACCGTGGTTAATTACCTTCCCTTTTGAATACAGGTCTGACACTATTATGTACATTCAAATGATGGGAAGCAATAAGTGAAGTCAGGTAGTTAACATGAGCAAATATACATCTTTCATATGCAAGCCTGCACATGTGACACGCAGTGTCCCCTTCAGAGTAGGTGACCCACAATTATGCAGAGAGCACCCCTGATGTGAAGAGGTCAGTGCTGTTCTGTGCACCATTACACTGTGAGTGCAAGAGCGCCATGCTGATGCCTCCCAAGAGAGCGGGTCCATGATGTCTGTACTTGCAGGATGTCCTCACTCTTCTAGAATGAAAGATCCTGGACATCCTCCAACCAGAAAGACTGGGAACATCTAGTATAGGAAGGGGCTTCTGCAGGGGACAGCGTGAGTAGAAGTACTGTAAGTATTGCATCCAGAGCTGCTTTTTTATTTATAAGTTGCTGGGGAGATTGTTAATAATGCTCAGAGTTGGGCTTAAAGGGGAAATTTCACTTTTGTTGAGTAAAAAATAATTCCTCTCTGGGTGATCAATGTGCATTGTGAGGATTTTAACAAACTTTGTTGCAGTTTCCTACCTGTTTCTGTTCTGAAGAAATAGCTGTTTGTTGCAGCATGTCCTTTCCAGACTGATCCCTGAATGGGAGGGTCGGGTTCATTATAATCAGCTGGTGGACTTCCTGTGCTGTAATGAGGAAAGGTGCAGTGTCAGCATCCCTTTAGTAGTAATTAACCCTTAGGAAGTATCCCCAAAAATGAAATTCCTATTGCAAGAGATGCCAAAATTGTACATGTGTCTTAGTGCAGACTTCTGGGAAAATAAGCCAGCCAATCACAGAAGAAGGAACTGACATTTCTGGGGGAGTCCCGTACACCAGCTGTGTACAGAATGCCTCCAGGTCGGCATATTGCATTGTATGTTTTTGACAGATTTAGAACATTACAGTAGCAACAATTTTGGAAATGGAAAGATAGTTTTAATAACATTAAATTAAAAAATTTCTTGTGTGACAATTATCTATGCTACAATATTAAAAAAAAAAGATTTTGTATTTTTGTAAAGTGGAATTACACTTTAAAGTAAACCTGCATTCACTTTAATGCTGCTAAACCACAGGTAGATATGTAGGCACTTCACCTACATTGTAGATGATGTCAGAAACCCTAAAGCCTGCTAAATGAAACTAGCTACTTTAGGATTGACAGCACTCTGCAGTGCAGTAGAGTTTGATTGGCTCACAGGGATGCTTCTCCCTTTTTCAGTGCCTCTGCATAGGGTACAACAGAAAACAAATATAAACACAGTTACAGATACTTACACTTGCTTG